>NC_090272.1:42832500-42937500 GCF_040414725.1 Anabrus simplex | reverse complement strand
TCCTTTCTGACGTATCATGCATTTCTTTCTTTCTCCGTTCTTCAATCATTAGGTCATAAACGAACTCTTCAATTCTCCCTTCACCATATGTGAATCCTTAATTCAATCCCATATTCATCTGGTGCTTTGTTATTCTTTAACGCCTTCATTGTCCACTTCTCTTCATATTTCTTTTCTCCATTCAGTAAAAATAATGGGATTTATAAATAAGCAGTTATAAAGGATGATAGTTGCATAGATAGATAGATAGGTAGATAGCTTT
Source organism: Anabrus simplex (assembly GCF_040414725.1). Lineage (NCBI taxonomy): Eukaryota > Metazoa > Arthropoda > Insecta > Orthoptera > Tettigoniidae > Anabrus > Anabrus simplex. The sequence continues at coordinate 42,937,238 of NC_090272.1, read as the reverse complement.
AAGCATCGAGGTTATATTCTTTTCAAGGCCCTCTTGCTACCAGCTAGCATTGTCTTCGTATCTCTGCTACCATGATGCAAGTCTCTTATAACAAATCAGGCTCGTTGTCTTCAACATTATTTTTACTTTCCATAATGTTCCCATCAGCGACTTTTCCCATGTATAGTTCTTCTATATCTCCTTGCAGTTGATTTAAAATTCCATCCTTATGTTTTATCTCTGTCTCAGTTTTATCTTGTATTCTCTCTAACTACTTCGGCCTTCTCTTGAATTATCTTCTCATTTCGGTCCCGTGTTATCCTTAACAATGTATTCATTTGTCTCTCTGCATTTACTTTACTATGAATACTCTCTTTTCTTCTTTGTTTCTGCATTTATCGTGTTGCAACATTTCCTGCATCCTGCTTGACTTCACAATATTCTACAATTACTATATAATGTGTTCCATGGACTGTCTTGTTTCCAAAGGCCCACATACTACAATGCTCATTGAATTTCTTATTTAATAATCTGCCATATTCATTCACTCTCTGATTCAGTAACACAGTTGTTTATGGTCTCGCCAGTCTTATGTCTGAATAGCTCCTAAACCCCTTTGCTATTCTTCTCCACTCTGTCCTAAGCTCCGTCTTTTCAATCTTGAGTCCTGTAGGAGTTGTGGTGGTCATTGTAATATCCTCGATAATTTTTCCCCATGGTTTCCTGTCACTGACTTGTTCTATTAGAACACACGTTGTCCTGCCATATATACTGGAAATCTTGTTTGGAGTCTTCCTCGTAGGTTCTGTCCGTGGGTTGTTCCCTGAATGATCAACTTCTCCATATTTCCTGGTCCTCTCTTTTAGCTGACGGAGCTGAACCTGGCCTGAGACACTCCTTTCAATTTCAAGCTATTTTAAGATGGAGATATATGTGCGTTGATCGGTCCATGAAATTCTTAACTTTCTTCTCCAGCTAAACATTCCATTTGAACAATTTTTCCATGCTCTTCTTTCGGTTCACGACATCCATCCATACATTAGTATGGAAAATACTCAACAGTTTGCCAGCATTATTTTCAGATTATTAGAAATATGTTGATCCTTCCACTATTTTGTCAATTTTTTCATTGCGAGCTTTCTGCATCTTTGTTTAATCTCTTCTCTTGATACCCAAAATTTGTTTTTCTTTATTCTTCACTCAATTCCATCCCTCCTTTTTTTTTATTCTTCTCAGAATTATGACCGTCTGCAAGGGTAAAGATTAGCTGGAGCTAGAGTGTCTTGAAATAAAATACCTCGATGTTGCAGGCTATGTCGGAGTGTACGTGTAGTCTCACACACCTAAATTCGTACTTTTTTGTGATGTAGCTGTACGGTCCATAGTAGGTAGGGTGTTTGTGATGTAGCTGTACGACCCATAATAGCTACGCCCACAAGGTGTGTATCCTCTTGTTCGGAAGTGCGATGAAGCTGTCGGGATCCTTCACATTGGTCACTTCGTCCTCTCGACTCGCCGATTTCATACTCGCATCACTGTGGCTGCATTCCGTCCAACACGAGAACCAATGTCTCGGATGGATAATCCGCAGTCTCGATATACAGTCGCTACGATCATTGGAACCCCAGCCGGCATCAAAGAGAGCGGAACGCCTTTGAAAGTAGGACGTACCCTCCAAGTGATGCAGCTGGGTTTCTGAAGAAAGAAAGGAATAAACACAGCGTTGTTGAGTTTATTGTGGATCGCGTTGAAAACAAATGATTGAAATGTGAGCCGCCAAGAGGTAACAACATACTGGAAGCCCAGCCAAATAATTCTGAGGGACGAAGAGTGTGTTCCGCTACAACTGAAATGTTGCCGCCTGGGAGTCCAATGGACGACGCGACTGTACCACAGTTCACCCACGATCAAAGTCGACAGCCTCCTGGTGTGACTACTGTATTCCTCAACGAGACAATGGTAAGAATAATTATAAAAATATAAGTTATAAATAAATAAATAAATAAATAAATAAATAAATAAATAAAAATTATTAGTTAATGATAATAATAATAATAATAATAATAATAATAATAATAATAATAATAATAAAATAACAAAACCAAAACAAATTAAAGATCCCACTATCGGCAGCCCTGAAGATGGTGTTCCGTGGTTTCCCATTTTCACACCAGGCAAATGCTGGGGCTGTACCTTAATTAAGGCCACGGCCGCTTCCTTCCAACTCCTAGGCCTTTCCTATCCCATCGTCGCCATAAGACCTATCTGTGTCGGAGCGACGTAAAGCCCCTAGCAAACAAAAAACAAAAAACAAAAAAACAAATTAAACTACACGCTTGTTGGGCCTTAGTCTATCAACCTACCACTCAGCTCTGTATACGACGTTCATTAACGCTTAGGCCACACGATCCCTATCGACCAACGAGAATTTGGTAACTATTTGTTGAACACCGCACGGGGAGACTGGATGCATTCTTTATGTTATTTTGAGTAGTTTTATTTCATGTTTGAAGACCCTCCATAACTCCTACACATCATGAAGAAAAGTAATGGAGTCTGTGTTTATTTTCTAGGAATGATTAAGGCAACATGTATCTTTCAAAATTTCTACGTGAACACAATTTGTACTGCGATTTCTTGTCACACACTTTTACGCAAATGTTGTATAACCAGCAAAAAAAAAAAAAAAAAAAAAAAAAATAAAAATAAAAAAAAAAAATAAAAAAAAAAAAAGGCCATCCTTCAAACTTTTCTTAGAAGCGCATTTGTCATATTTCATTAGCCTTTCCTTTCCTGCATAAAGAAACTTGCGCCTGTATGTAGTCTGTAATATAAGTAATATGTGCACTGGAGTGAAATATGAAGCTAAAATGTTATCAATCATGTTGTGTTTCAATAAAGACTGTACTGTATTACGTCAGATGATGTGTATTTATTACTAGTGATATGTGGGTATATACCTACATCAGTAAGGGAGTCCCACTCCCATTTTTCAAGCGAAGGACTCGTAAGAAACTTGGTGAACGAAATGGAATTCGATGGGGTGCTATCAATATTATTGAGGCACGTAAATGAGCGAATGATGTGGGTAGATTTGGTAGTTGGAGATATTAGGACAAGAATTGTCTCAGTATATCCACCATGTGAGGGTACAGATGGGGATGAAGTTAATAAGTTTTATGAACCACTGAGTGACATCGTAGTCAGGGTCAACAGCAAGGGTAGGATAGTGCTAACGGGCGATTTCAATGCGAGATTTGGAAATAGAACTGAAGGATACGAAAGGGTGATTGGTAAATGTGGGGAAGATATGGAAGGTAATAGGAATGGGAAGCATTTGCTCGACCTCTAGGCTAGTATGGGTTTATCAGTTACGAATCCATTCTTCAAGCATAAGGCTATTCACCGCCACACGTGGGAGGATCGGGGCACGAGATCCATAATGCGCTATACCTTAACCGTCTTCGAATTCAGGCAATCTGTTAGGAATGTTCGGGTTTTCTGGGGATTTTTCGATCCACTGTCGGATGTGAAGTGAAGCAAGTATCTCTAGGCCGAGAATAGAGAAAGTAAAACATGTCTGCAAATGAATAAGTGTAGAAAATATCCAGGGCGAGGAAATTAATTAGAAATACACGGATACGATTAGACGAAAGTTCCAAGCAATGGACAGTAAGCAGGTTCAGGATATAGGAAGAGAATAGGTGACAAACAGGGATGCTTTAGAAGAAACAGCACGGGAATGCCTAGGAACAACTGTGTGTAAAGATGGGAAAAATTCGAACATCTTGGTGAAATGATGAAGTGAGGGAAGCTTGTAAACGTATAAAGATGGCTTATCAGAAATGGATCCAAATAAGGGCTGTTGTAGATAGGGAATTGTGCGTAGATGAAAGAAACAGAGCGAAAAAGTAGTTCTTGAATCGAGAAAGGAGTCGTGGGAAATTTTAGTAATAACTGGAAAGGCTAGGTCAAGCAGCAGGGAAACCTTTCTGGGCAGTAATAAAGAATCTTAGGAAGGGAGGAAAAAAGGAGGTCAATTGTCTTTTGGGTATTCAGGTGAACTCGTAATTGATCCCAGAGAATAACTGGACAGGTGGAAGGAATATTTTGATAACCTTCTCATCATATAGGAAAATCGTCCTAGTGACGTCACGAACAACCGAGTTCATTGGGAGGAGGACAATGATATTGGTGACATTACGCTTGATAAAGTGGAAACGATGGTAAACAAAGTCTAGTTTCATAAAGCAGCTGGAATTGGTCCGCCTCTGTGGTGTAGTGGTTAGCGTGATTAGCTGCCACCCCCGGAGTTCCGGGTTCGATTCCCGGCTCTGCCACGAAATTTGAAAAGTGGTACGAGGGCTGGAACGGGGTCCACTCAGCCTCGGGAGGTCAACTGAGTAGAGGTGGGTTCGATTCCCACCTCAGCCATCCTGGAGGTGGTTTTCCGTGGTTTCCCACTTCTCCTCCAGGCAAATGCCGGGATGGTACCTAACTTAAGGCCACATCCGCTTCCTTCCCTCTTCCTTGCCTGTCCCATCCAATCGCCCCATCCCTCCACAAGGCCCCTGTTCAGCATAGCAGGTGAGGCCACCTGGGCGAGGTACTGGTCATTCTCCCCAGTTGTATCCCCCGACCCAAAGTCTGAAACTCCAAGACACTGCCCTTGCGGCGGTAAAGGTGGGATCCCTCGCTGAGTCCGAGGGAAAAACCGATTAAGAAGAAGAAGAAGAAGAAGAAGAAGAAGCTGGAATGGATGAAATTAGGACAGAAATGGTGAAATATAGTGAGAAGATGGGATGGAATGGCGTCCTAGAGTAATAAGATTAGCATGGTGTGTTGGTAAGATGATTGGACAAATGCAGTAATTGCACCTATCTGCAAGCAATAACTATCTAGTTATCTCATTGATCAGTATACCAGGCAAAGTGTTCACTGGCATCTTGGAAGGAAGGTTGCGATCCGTGGTTGAGAGGAAGTTGTATGAAAACCAGTGTCGTCTGAGACCACAGAGGGCTGTCAGGATCAGATTTTCAGTATGCGCCAGGTAATAGAAAAATGCTACGAGAGGAATAGACAGTTATAATTTTGTTTCGCAGATCTAGAGAAAGCATATGGCAGAGTACCGAGAGAAAATATTTTAGCCGCGCTGGGGGCTGTGGGATTAAGTGTAGATTATTAAAATCAATCAGAGGCATTTATGTTGACAATTGGGTTGCAGTGAGAATTGCAGTGAGAATGAGTTCTTTGTTCAAGGTACTTGTAGGGGTTGTTCATAGTTTACACGGATCTTCTGCTGAAAGGTATAAAGTGGCAGGGAGGGACACAGTTAGGTGGAAATACAGTAAGCAGTATAGGTCTACGCTGACGACTTGGTCTTAATGACAGATTGTGCCGAAAGCCTGTAGTCTAATATCTTGGAACTTGAAAATATGTGCAATGGGTATGGCATGAAAATTTGCCTTTCGAGGACTAAACTGATGTCAGTAGATAAGAAATCCAAGAAAAATGCATGTCTGATTGGGGATACCAAGCTGGAATAGGTGGATAATTTCAAGTATTTAGGATGTGTGTTCTCCCAGGAGTGAGAGTTCATCAAGGTGCAGTAAAGCTAATGCAGTGAGTTCGCTGTTGCGATCAACAGTGTTCTGTAGGAAGGAAGTCAGCTCCCGGACGGAATTATCTATACATAGGTCTGTTCTCAGACCAACTTTGCTGTACGGGAGTAAACGTTGGGTGGACTCAGGATATCTTATTAATAAGTTAGAAGTAACAGACATGAAAATAGCGAGAATAATTGCTGGTACAAATAAGTGGGACGTGGCTCGGAGTAAGGAAATACAATCTAAGTTGGGAATGAACTTGATGGATGAAGCTGTACGCATAATCTGGCTTGAGTGTTGGGCCAAGTGAGGCGAATGGAGGAGAATAGTTTACCCAGGAGAATAATGGACTCTGTTATGGAGGTAAGAGATGTAGAGGGAAACCAAGGCGATGATGGTTACAATCGGTTGCTAACGATTTAATAAGAGGTATAGAAATATAATTATATACAAACAGAGGATTCTGGGGGTGTTTAATAAATTCACAGAGGTATGCAGACTGGAAGCTGAAAGGCATAATAGTCTATGATGGAGATATAAGAAGAAGATTATATTGAGCACCAAGTGTCTTACAAAGGAAACAAGTACGAAGTATTAGCCAGGAGTGATTTGTTTGTCATAGCGACATGATGGTGGACACATCGTGTGATAATGGAAGTTGCAGAGGTGCCTTTCCCTGTTCTGGGAAAATGAACTTCCTCGTTATTTGATGGAATTAATGCTGATGAAACCTTTTGGAGAAATTCATATTAGACGATATGTAATTGACCCCCTTGAACATACTGTAAGGTTGAGTGGGGGTATGAAGCAATTCATACGCGAGCAATAGCACCTTTATTCAAAATTTTAGTGTTATATTTTTCAATATTCGCTTGAATCTTGTCCTGATCCATGGCTAACTTTGATATAAATCGTCCTATATTCGATTTCCAGCTAGGTCAGGGATTTTAACGGTAATTGGTTAACTTGTCTGGCTCAGGGGCTAGGTGTTTGTGGTGTCTTCCTCCTTAGAAATCATCTTAGTTACGGCCGCATCTTCAGAGACATGCAGGTCACTTACAGGCCGTCTACTCGAAAAATACGCGCAGCAGGCTTCTCCGATACTAGACGCCATTATTATTATTATTATTATTATTATTATTATTATTATTATTATTATTATTATTATTATTATTATTATTACTATTATTATTATTATTATTATTATTTATTATTATTATTATTATTATTATTATTATTATTATTATTATTATTACAATTATTACACTTGACTCTTCTGTAAGAAAACTTATCTACAGTACATACGTTCCACCAACACTGGGACTTCTGCAAATACACCCACAACGAGTGACTGGACCACAGTGTCATTTTCAAAATGCCGTTGCTGAACCCCGTGTGCGACATTCGACTAAAATATTCAATTTTCCTCGAGCATACGTTTCCTCTTCGTTCGCACTTTTGGCACAGACATCAGGGACACCCAATAGACTGCGGCGAGATTATGGTGGGTTTCATTGTGTGTACAGTCCTTTGTCCACGGGGAGCACTTCTTCCTTGCATACGAGCGGCTGCAGGATGAATACTGCTCGTAATGCGCGTCCCTCTTAGATTTTCCGTGTTGCCTCCCGTTCGCGAGAAAAAAAATAGTTGCCATGACTTATATGACTCGACCTACTGAGGCCTACTACATTACGTTTATAGAGGAGGGAACTTAAATAGATAGCGAACTTTCAGGACACTTCCTCACACGTAGAAGAAGAAAATATGTTATATGGACATGGGTCCGGAAAAGCTGTATTCCATGTTAGAACTCATTTTGTACAACCGTAGAGAGCAGGGGGAGGGGGGTCCGGGGCATGATCAACATGAACACAGGCATGTGAAATCAGGACCAAATATTAATGCAAATATTCATGGACAGGGTGGCCCACTTAAACCTTTCACCGCAGATATATCTGGAACAACAAGATATATTGAAAAATGACTTTCATAGGCATGAAGGCAGGGAAGGAGCTAATTAAAGTTTATATTATGAGCCAGTCAAAAACGTAGGAAAATAGTATTTTCAACACCAACTTACGTTTTTTAAATGGACACCCTGTATTATTTCGTGCGCAATCGTTAACATGAAAAATCACATAAGGACATAAGTAATGGCGTTTGTTTCATCGCAATAGGTCAATTATATCCCGAGATATTGCAACGTGAAGTTGACGCTTGAGATAAACGAAACGCGCAGCAGTTGCACATCCCGAGAGTCAAGCGCGAAACTCACGGTCCTGTTACTCGCGATATGATTGCCGTACTACGATGCGACAGGCACTGTACTTAATGCTATTTGCACTGTTATCAAGAGGGATGAAAATAAGAGAAGGGTTTCCTGCCACAGCAAAAGGATATGTAAATAACGGTTTCTCTCTTGCGTGTTTTATTTACCTACACAGTATATTGCAGTACCTGTACTGTACTACTTCAGAATGTACATAATTCGTACAGCAAAGTTACTGTAACGAAATTCTCTTATTTTCATCCCTCTTGATAGCAGTGCAACTAGCATTAAGTATAGCGCCTGTCGCATTGTAGTAGGGCAATCATATCGCGAGTAAGAGGACCGTGAGATTCGTACTGGAATTTCGGGATGTGCAACTGCTGCGCGTTTCGTTTGTCTCAAGCTCAAATTCACGTTGCAATATCTCGGGATGTAATTGACCTATTGCGATGAAACAAACGCCATTACTTATGTTATTTTTCATATTAACGATTGCTTACGAAATAATACAGGGTGTCCATTTAAAAAACGTAAGTTGATGTTGAAAATACTATTATCCTACGTTTTAGACTGGCTCATATTTACTTTAATTGGCCCCTTCCCTGCCTTCATGCTCGTGAAAGTCATTTTTCAATATCTCTTGTTGTTCCAGATATATCTGCGGTGAAAGGTTTAAGTGGGCCATCCTGTATAATAACAATGTCCACAGACAAACAGAAAACAAACCAGAACAATAATAGAGCCTGTAACTCAAACACATATTTAAACGAGTCTTGTGCACGGAGTTTTCAGTAATATTCAGAAGTAAACAGGAGAATAGAACTTGCTTCATAAATACAGTAATTATATTAAAGGAATGTTTTATGTACGAAGTTATTAAAAATAATCACAAGTAAAATAATTAGAAGTCACTTCATAAATACATTTCCTTAGTAAAAAATAACCTATTACCGTACTGTGCATTATGAATTTCTCTGAAGGAATGCCCGCTTTCTAATATCATTTTTTGCCATAAAACCATCTTCCGCCTTCTCCAGATTTAACGGCTTCACAGCCTCCGAAGACTAGCAAACATCACGTTTTAACGGGACTTAACATCTAGGAGGACAACTTTTCGTGGGATTGGGTGTGGGGCTAGATTAAGGCTAAAATGTCAATAAGTTTTTCATTTAACATGATTTGGAAATCCTGCTTAAAATTGCGCAGCTACTTATAAAAATGTGAAAATACGTTTTAAATGATAAAGAACCTTACGCCATTGTCAATCAATCAATCAATCAATCAATCAATCAATCAATCAATCAATCAATCAATCAATCAATCAATCAATCAAACACTAGTGATCTGCATAATGGGCAGTCGCCCAGGTGGCAGATTCCCTCCCCGTTTTTTCCTAGCCTTTCCTTATATGATTGCAATGAAATTGGAAATTTATTGAACATCTCCTCGACTCCCCTTCCTATGAACGAATATTTGTTCCGTTGAATTCCAACTGTATTTTCATATTGTGACCTTTCCGAATCTTAAAGACACCACTCAACCGTATTCGTCTACTAATGTCATTATACAGCTCGGAACATACCACTTTGTCGAGCAGCTCGTCTCCTTTCCCCCAGGTTCTCCCAGCCCAAACTTGCAGCATTTTTGTAACGCTACTCTTTTGTCGGAAATCACCAAGAACAAATCGAGCTGCTCTTCTCCGGATTTGTTCCAGTGGTTGAGTCATGTAATCCTAGTGAGGGTCCCATACCCTTTATTTACAATCATGTTTGTGTTTGAGTCATCAGTCCATAGTCTGGTTTGATACAGCACTCCATGCCACCCTATATTGTGCTAACTTTTAAATTTCTACATAACTACTACAAGGCCACGTGGTTCCCAGGGGGGGATTGACAATTATATTTATGTGATGTTCCCAATGAAGATCTTTCCTTACATTAATACCTAGGTACTTACAATGTTCCTCAAAAGGAACTTTCACCCCATCAACACAGTAATTAAAACTGAGAGAACTTTTCCGATTTGTGAAACTCACAACCTGACTTTTAATCCCCTTTATCATCTTACCATTGCCTACTGTCCGTCTCACAACATTATCGAGGTCATTTTGCAATTGCTCACAATCTTGTAAGTTATTTATTACTCTGTACAGTATAACATCATCCGCAAAAAGCCTTATCTCTGATTTCACTTCTTTACTTTTTTCTTTTGCTATTTGTTTTACGTCGTACCGACACAGATAGGTCTTAGGGAAAACTTGGCAAATATGGGCACTAACGTAATATGGGCATTGCTCCACGCTTATCTGTGGAACTCAGAGGTGAAAGAAGGTGCGGGCTGGGCCGGGTCTATCTACGATAGTCAAAGATGAATTTAAAATTGAATTTAACATTTTAAAGTTAAGGTTATATTTTTTTCAGATATTAAATTTCAACAAAAAATTCGCTTGGCGAAAGGACAAGGTACATAGGAATTTTGATACAAGCATAGAAAAGCCAAGAATTTTTCATTTCTAATTTTGAGCTTTAAGCTCCTAATTTACAAGGTCCCAACATCACAATCATGTTGGGTTTGATTAGATAGATAAGGAGAAATATCTTCAAAACACAAGCACCTTGCTCCAACGGTTACAAGTTACGGCCTTTCCAAAGGCACCGCACAAATATCTCTTACGTTACCACAAAAGAGCTTACACGCTCTACAAATTCTAACAAGGAGACAGCGCTCCCGAACTCTTACGGCCTACTCAGAGCGCCCACACACACACTCAGCAATTCGGCGACCAATAAGACAAGTTAAGTCGTAAAGGCGTTATCTGTTATACCCGAGATGAGGGTTCGAGAAGGCTCTGGACTAAAACCGGACACACCTTCTCATCTTTATTGGCAGATAAAATGGGTACAAGAAACTTTTTATTGGCTGAAAAATAAATACATGAAATGTCTGATTGGTTAGAAACTGTAACCGGTGCTTCAGCGGCTACACCAAACACAGTTAAAGGGAGGAAAGTAAGTTCAATGATACGGTACCTAAGACACTATACACACAATAAAACATCTGATGAAGTACGTGGAACTCCGCCGAAAAACAACACTGGTAAATATCAGCAGGGGCAATTTGATGCTAATAAACCAGGAATGTGGACAGAGGACTGGGAAACCTTACCAAGGGCCATGGAGGTGCGAAGGTTGCGGTTTTCGAAAAGCCAACAGTGATCTCTCGTTTTCAAAATATTATTTACAAAATCGGCAATACAAATTAACTTCCGAAACAAATTCAGCTGTACACCAAATCTAGATACAGGCTACACACGATATGCACGCTCTTTGACCAAATACAGTTTAGATGTTCCAAGACAAGGGCTTTGTCTTAAGTTCAAAGAGTTAAGCAAGTACATCTCTGTACAAATCAAATTCCACAAATACAATATTGAAGGTAAGAGGAAGTACAAAATACTGTTACATTTTAGAGTGAAATCAAAACTTGCTTTTAACATCTGATCAAAAGAGTGGCGATTAGGGCAAACTCCTGTTATACACCAACGAAAACTAAATTGGAACTTAAAATCGGACAGAAAGCAACAGCGCTTACCATTAGGCAGCCCATGCTGGTACCGAGGAGACGTTCACGACGTCAAGACGGCTCAGAGACTTAAGACCTCTCACGAAATGCTGCCTGGCCTTGGAGTAGCCAATTAGAACACAGGAACTTGCCGAGATTGACCAATCACAACACTTTCTTCGGTCGCGATGTTTAAATACTTTCTCGAATACATACGATCGCGAATCTTCCATGTCCAGAATAGTCAGAATATACTTTCTGGAAAACATAACTAACAAAGGCCAACACACCCTGTTCAAAAATTCGCGTCACACTTTCTGGACAGTTCCAGTAAATATAGAAATTAAATCTACTTGTTACAAATACAATATGTTACCAAAATATTTACACTGTACTGGTTAGGTAGTTACAGGGAATACAAATAATATATCCTATCACCACACTCCAGATCATACAGAAGATATTACTAAAACACAAGATTTACAAATAAAATCTCCTACAAACACTTTCCACTTCTAATGTATTATTATACACCTTTGTAAGAAACCATCGCTGGTGGCATAAGTAAGAAGTGTTGCAAATCTTGAAGTACCAAAAATAAGAAAAGACAGTTCGGTTCAGAAAACCTTTACACAGTAAATTTCTTCAAACCTCTAATTATTCCACTTTGCACCAGAGTGCATGACCTCAGTTCTTTAATAGAAGAATCTATGGAGAAATGTGCGAACTTCCTGTGATACACCAAAACAAAACCAAGAAATCCACTCAGTTTAGGAAACTTTAAAATAACATGTTACTCTGTCATTTAGTAGTGACATCTTCTGATCAACGTCCCAACTTCTTGTACTAGATGTTTCCATTTTTATATGACAGATAGCATTCTTCAAGGCGCTTCATTTAAATGCACGGGGATGAGCTGTACCTCCCGGTACAGGCATATTTAAGAAATTTATCATATTTCACGCAACGGTAGTGAGCAAAGCATGCGCTCTGCTAGGTTGGTGATCCAGAAGTGTCATAGCTGCTCAGTGTGTTGAGGATTGTCTTCTACTGTGTTAATATAAGCTGAAAATGACATGTTTTGAGGTAAGTATACCACTCTACTCTTCCAAAATTGAGCTGTTATAATAACTCAGTTAAATACGCGCAAAATACGTTTCGTTTTCAAGAAATGTTATTACGGGCTGCTTTCAATGTTAGTGTAGCACGTGTTGTAGCGAGTGGACACGCGCTTGGGTGTTAGTATTTTTCCAGTAATGCCAACTTCTGGAAAGTGTCACTAGGGCAAATATGGGCAGTGACATTGTAGGTAATATGGGCATCATCAAATTGCATTGTATTTACGTGACGCACTCTGAGTGAGACGTATTATTCTTTATTTTTACAGCAAACTTTACGTTTTTATGCTAATCGATTAATATACCCTATAGCACGCAGCTGTTTCACAAAAACTATATGCCGATATATTTTTCCAGATGATGATCCAAAATAGGAATGAACGAGTGGATATCCACCAGAAATGGGATAAAGAGGATATGTCGCCTGCTGTAATAGATGTAAGAATTGCGATTCTAACCATTTACAAGCATCTAGAACTTATAATGTGCCTAGACAAACTTTGCAGCGGTATTTGACGAAAGATGGTCCATTTATGGACCATCCTAACTTCCTTCATCTGTCCCTTTCTCTTCCGAGTTCCAGAACTGAAGATGACGACTAGTAACTTGGGAAGACGTAAGTGTTCTGAAGGAGAGCATACTAGTGAAGAAAGCCTGGCTTCAGAGCAGGCCTATCGCGGGAACCAGTGAAATGAAAAGTCGTATGGCTTTTAGTGCCGGGATTTCCCAGAACGGGTTCGTCTCGCCAGGTGCAGGACTTTCTATTTGACACCCGTAGGCGATCTGCGCGTCGTGATGAGGATGAAATGATGATGAAGGCAAAAGGAGATATAGCGGCAAAGCGTAAAGCCATAAGGAGCAACACAGTTCCCTGTTTTTGTCCTATGCGTAAGGGGAATTATTATGACGAAAATGAAGGGCTAAGTGTTGTGGTTCATGTGCTACGTGGTTCCATGAGGACTGCGTAGAAATGGAAGGCGATTCTTTCTATTGAGACGAGTGCACTGTAGTTAAAAAAACTTTGTCAATATTTATGACTCAGAATGCTCTCCTGTGATTAGTTTTGTTAGATTAAAACTTTTTCTTTTTAATTACACACAGTTTGGGCCAGTTTAATGTTATTTACATTTTCTAGTACAGTATAAGTGATTCCTAGTTGATAACTCAATAATGGTATTAGTTCTAATTCCTTGGTAGCATTTGTTCTTGATCAGTGCTTAATTATAATAGTCTATATATTTACCTCTTTTTTCGTATATGTATGTTCAATACAACATCCTTGTTATAATACAAAATGAATGTGGTCATGTCTGTTATTCTAATTATCATTTAATAACTTGTGCCCATTTTACCAACAATTATGCCCATATTTACGTAAGAGTTTGGCAAATATGGGCAGTTGCAGGGATGGTTGTGAAGCTGCGCAGTACGTAAACCACTGTGAATTGGAGGCTGGTTCAAGCTTTATTAGAAAGGGAATGGTTGTACGTTTTCAAGGATTTCTTTTTACCAGGAAAATGGAAGTTGTTTTAGTGTTCCTTTTCTTCAAGATACATCTTTTGGTGCCCGTATTTGCCAAACTTACTCTATGGCGACGATGGGATAGGGAAGGCCTAGGAGTGGGAGAGAAGCAGCCGTTGTTTTAATTAAGGTACAGACCCAGCACTTGCCTGGTGTGAAAATGGGAAATCACGGGGAAAAAAAATCTTCAGATCTGCCGACAGTGGCATTCGTACCCGCTATCTCCCGGATGCAATCTCACACCTGCGCGACTCTAACCGCACGGCCAACTCGCCCCGTCACTTCTTTACTCATATCATGCATATATATAAGATAAAGGTCCACTAATACTGCCTTGAGGAAATATCCTCTTAATTATTACAAGGACAGATAAAGCTTCGCCTACTCTAATTCTCTGAGTTTTAATTTCTAGAAATACAGCCACCCTTTCAGTCACTCTTTTGTTTAGTCCAACTGCACTCATTTTTGCCAGTAGTCTCCCATGATCTACCCTATCAAATGCCTTAAACAGGTCAATCGCGATAAAATCCATTTGACTTCCTGAATCCAGGATGCTGGAATCCCACATGTTGAGCTTCAGTGGAATAACCTTTTCTAAACCCGAACTGCCTTCTATCGAACCAGTTATTAATTTCGTAAAAGTGTCTAATATAATCAGAAAGAATTCTTTTCCAATGCTTACATTCAATACATGTCAAACTGACTGGCCTGTAATTTTCAGCTTTATGTCTGTCACCCCTTACCTTATACACAGGGGCTTCTATAGCAACTCGCAATTCATTTAGTATAGCTTTTTCAGGCAAACAATATTCAAATATGTACTTCAGATATGGTACTATGGTCTTTAGTATATCCCCCGAAATGTTATCAATTCCATCTGGTTTTCTAGTTTTCAACTTTTGTATCTTATTGTAAATGTCGTCGTTATCCTAGGTAAATTTTAATACTTCTTTATCATTAGTCACCTCCTCTATCTGGACATTATGCCTGTAACCAACAAACTTTACATGAGTAGGGTGCACGCATCAGTCTGTCTCTCTCACTCCGTCAATATGTCTGTTACTTCGTTAGGGTGTAGTCAAACACTAAATAAGAAGCAAGGTATCCACGGGTGCAACGTAAGGTTGATCTGATGAATGCAAAAACAGGTATAGGGAATGCAGGTGATTGCAGAGTAATTGATAATAATAGCGTAGCCTCGGATCATTGTCGGCGATTAGGGGGGCGAGGAGGCCAGTAGCCCCCACCCCGCCCCACACACTTTGTGGAGGAAGAGAAATGTATCAATTGTAAGCGCGTCATTCTTTCATTTAATTCCTTTAATTATTAAGAAAATTATATAAGAGGATATACGCACAAAATGTCGTTCGTCGCGGCTAATCGATTTGTAGTGCTACCACTAACATCTTTTCATTCCTCCCCTGATGGGGGAGGCAGACCTCTTGGACGGTAAAGCGTCTCTCAGGCCGGGAGATTTGTTACAGTGGAGATGCTCGGAGAAGGTGAGGGTGTTGGCAGCCGTGGCCTGTACTAGGAACTGTCCCGGCATCCGCCTTAGTGCAGGAGAATGAAAAACCACGGATAGCCATTCTCAGGACAACCGCCGGTGGGAACCGGCCGTGAGGTCCAGCCCTGTCCGATCTCCTGAATAGAGAGGTGTAGAGCCACGGTAGAGCCGTGGGCAGCCATCCTCTGCTCGGTTAGCCGGTCGGACTGCAGAGCTATAATAATTTCGTGTGGCTATTTCTAGCCGAGTGCAGCCCTTGTAAGGCAGACCCTCCGACGAGGGTGGGCGGCATCTGCCATTTGTAGGTTACTGCGTGTTATTGTGGTGGAGAACAGTGTTATGTGTGGTGTGTGAGTTGCAGGGATGTTGGGGGCAGCACAAACACCCAGTCCCCGGTCCATTGGAATTAACCAATGAAGGTTAAAATCCCCGACCCTGCCGGGAATCGAACCCAGGACCCTCTGAACCGAAGGCCAGTACGCTGACCATTCAGCCAACGAGTCGGACACTGCAGAGCTGTTGGACCACAAACCAGCCGTGAAGTCCAGCCCTTTCCCGTTATCCGAATGGAGAGGCGTAGAGCCGCGATAGAGTCGTGGCCATCCCTCTTGTGCTAGGTTAGCCGATCGGACTGCAGAGTTGTTGGGCCACAAACCAGCCATGAGGTCCAGCCCTTTCCCGTTATCCGAATGGAGGGGCGTAGAGCCACGGTAGAGCCGTGGCCATCCCTCCTCTGCTCGGTTAGCCCGTCGGACTGCAGAGCTGTTGGACCACGGACCAGCCGTGAGGTCCAGCTCTTTCCCGTTTCCCGAATGCAGAGGCGTAGACTCACGGTAGAGCCGTGGCCATCCCTCCTCTGCCCGGTTGGTCGGTCAGAGTGCAGAGCTGTTGGACTACGGACCAGCCGTGGCCACGTATGGGCCGAGACCCACTCTACATCTACCGATCCCGATTTTATCAACGCCACAGCAAGCAGCGGAGACCCGCGCAGCAACGGGCAGCATGTGGTACGACGAAGGGTAGATAGCAGGGATATATTTTTGCCAAGGTCATGGGCACAGGTATGATTGTCCGACTCGTTAGCGAATGGTCAGCGTACTGGCCTTCGGTTCGAGGGTCACGAGTTCGATTCCCGACCGGGTCGGGGATTTTAATCGCTTCTGATGAATTCTTGTGCCTCGGGGAATGGGTGTATATGTCCGCCGCAACACTCTCCTCATCATACTCAGGCAGTATATATCTCACTACCAACCACCACAGAAACACGCAACAGTGATTACATCCCTTCATATAGGGTTGGCGTCTGGAATGCCATCCGGCCGTAAAATAGGGCCAAACCCACATGTGCTACGCAGTTAGCACCCGCTACCCCACAGGTGTGGGAAAAGCGGTAGAAAAAGAAGAAGGAGAAGGTGGGCACGCGTATGATTCACCCGTTTGCCGCGCGCATCCATCAGTCTGGCAGCCTCACCCAGTCAATGTACGGCTCCATGGCTAAATGGTTATCGTGCTGACCTTTGGTCACAGGGGTCCCGGGTTCGATTTCCGGCACGGTCGGGAATTTTAACCATCATTGGTTAATTTCTCTGGCACGGGGGCTGGGTGTATTTGTCGTCTTCATCACCATTTCATCCTCATGATGACGCGCAGGTCGCCTTAAGAGAGTCAAATCGAAAGATCTGCACCTGGCGAGCCTCGGACACTCCCGGCACTAAAAGCCATACGCCATTTCATTTCATTACCCAGTCAATGTGTCTGTTACTTCGTTAGTCAATACTAAATAATGACTTTTAAATTGCATTACATGTGGAATTGTTATTGTCTTGAGTAATTTTTGTACGGTAATAAACAGAGCCATCTACAGTTAAAGCCGGAAGGTACGTTTGGCAACGCTGTACCTATCTGTCAACGGGAGGCCAAGAGAAAAGGGGACGTGTGGGTCTTGGAATGACTTCACCCATATTCCCTACATTTAAACCAACACGGAGATTGTGCCAAACGCACACTCTTCATTAAACGATACTAGGAAACACACACATCAGTAAATGCATTCACTTAAGTTAGACATACACATTTTACATTGAAAAAGAAACCACTTCACGAACAGTACTCATAAGCTCAATTATTGTGGAGTTTTTATAGCTTCCTCACTGCTCACATAACTCTTGTTCTTCATCTACTTTCTATAATTATGTACCACGACACTGGAAAATGTAGACAATAAACAATCTATCAGACCGTTATTTATATCTGCTTCACTACTCTGCCGGAGACCTAAACATGAGTCACAGTTTATCTTTCTGGATATTGTTCTTACTGCATACCCACAAATGTACAGTGTATTACCCCTGACATCTCAAAATGCCCACCAGAAAATTCACATGATAAATGTGAGTCTTAACTTGTTTAGCACTTCCATATTGGACCTAATATCACTTGTCTTGATGGAATCAGACATTTCTAATTAGCTACAGCCAAACTGCACGTTTCCGTACCACCACTGCAAGCCTAAACACCCTTACTCCTAATTTTCATCTCACTTTTTAGACTTGAAGTGTAGTAACATTGCAGTTGGAACCACTCGGCTATCGGTACTGGTCAGACCTTCTTTCTAAGTTATCTCTAAACTTCCAAAACAGTAAATTGATGACCAGTACCTCACCCAGACGGCTTCACCTCCTGTGCTGAACAGGGGCCTTGGTGGTGGGTGTGGTTAGGAAGGTTGGAAGGGATAGACAAGGAAGAGGGAAGGAAGCGGCCGTGGGCATTATGTTAGGTATCATCCCGGCATTTGCCTGGAGGAGAAGTGGGAAAACACGGAAAACCACTTCTCGGATGACTGAGGTGGGAATCGAACCCTTCTCTACTCATTTGACCTCCCGAGGATGAATGGACCCCGTTCCACCCCTCGAACCACTTTTCAAATTTCGTGGCAGAGCCGGGAATCGAACCCGGGCCTCCGGGGGTGGCAGCTAATCACACTAAATATAAGACAAGTTTTTTTTGCTAGTTGTTTTACGTCGCACCGACACAGATAGGTCTTACGGCGACGACAGGACAGGAAAGGGCTAGGTGTGGGAAGGAAGCGGCCGTGGCCTTAATTAAGGTACAGCCCAGCTATAAGACAAGTCAACGAGTCTGTGCTTTCACTGGTTACCTCCCGAACCTTCAAATCTAAGAACACTACTAGCAGTGGCTCTTGTATAATTTAATAAGTATTCATTTAGTTGAGATCTATTGGATATTTTACCATCAGCTAAACATGTCATTTCCTTTACCGACACCTGATAACTATTAACATATAGGCCTACAGAGACATTCATATCTTGGTGAATTTTGAGCACATTTTGCAAATCATCCATCTTCTTGTTTTACCTGCTCTTCATTTCCAGTCTCCTACTTTCGGGATCTTTTCTTTTGACACTTTTCGATGACAAATATTTTGAAAAATTTGGTAAAATAGTTGGGCATGCGCCTCCGTGGCTCAGAGGGCAGCGTGTCGGCCTCTCACCGCTGGATACCATGGTTCATATCCCGGTCACTCCATGTGAAATTTGTGCTGGACAAAGCGGAGGGGGGACAGGTTTTTCTCCGGGTACTCCGGTTTTCTCTGTCATCTTTCATTCCAGCAACACTCTCCTTTCTCATTTCATAGCATCTATCAGTCATTAATACAGTATATCACTTTGGGAGTGGCGACCCCATCGTACTAATAGCCAATATCTGCTTCATTCATTCCATCCCTGACCCGGTCAATGACTGGAAAACAGGTTGTAGGTTTTCATTTTCATTTTCAGTTGGGCATACATCAGGAAGAAGCTTATTAGGTTTAGGTGGTAGTATAGTTCCGTTTGTCCGGCCCTGCGGTGTAGGGAGCAACGCGCCCGCTTGTCTCCCGTCGGCCCCGGGTTCGATTCAGGGCTGGGTCTGGGGCTTTTAATTGAAAATGATTATTTTCCGTGGCCTGGGGACTCGGTGTTTGTGTCGTCCTTAACGTTCCTTTCATCACATTCAACACTCTACATTTTTGTATTAATTTCTGAAGGAAACCCCATCGAGGTGAGTTCGAATCCCACCTCAGCCATCCTGGAATTGGTTTTCCGTGGTTGCCCAATTCTCCTATAGGTAAATGCCGGGATGGTACCTAACTTAAAGGCACGGCCGCTTCCTTGCCTCTTTCTTGTCTATCCCTACCAATCGTCCTATCCCCCACCAATGCCCCTGTTTAGCATAGCAGGTGAGAAAGAAAGAAAGAAAGATGAAATGTAATATGAATCTTACGATTTTCTAGTTTGTTGCTTCAACCTGTTACTGTAATTTTACGGTCTCCTTCTTACTTCGCATCCTTTACCCGTTTCATCAATCCTTCACTTCCTCTTGAACCCACCCGCATCTCATGGCCAGGAATAGGGCGTACACCTCTACGTGGCCCGCCCCATCCCTTCAGGGTGAGGAATGAAAACATTTATGGATAAATAGATCGATGAGCACAATGATGTTCCCTAAATTGATCAGGCAAACTTTATAACCCGTTTACCCTACAGGATTGGTTTCTCCGCCCAGATTTACCGAGGGACACTACCCCCGGAGCGAGAGACATTTGGTCGGGGATGAAACTCTGATGGAGGACCAGTATCTCGGCCAGCTGGCCTCAGCTGCTATGCGGGACAGCGGCCTGGTGAGGAATGGGAAGTCTGGAACATATATACAAGGAAGAGTGAAGGAAGCGACCGTGGCCCTAAATTAGGTACCTTCCCGGCATTTGCCTGGAGGAGAAGTGGGAAATCATGGAAAACCACTTCGAGGATGGCTGAGGAGGGAATCGAACGCCTCCTCTACTGAGTTGAACTTCCGAGGCTGAATGGACCCCGTTCCAGCCCTCGCACCACACAAGCAGAGCCATGAATCGAACCCGCGTCTCCGGAGGTGGCAACTAATCACTCTAACCACTACATCACAGAGGCGGACCTCTTAAAATAATAGTGAAAATTGTAATTCATTACGCATAGTACAAAACTATTTGAATTTTTTTGCCTAACTCTTTATTATATCCGGTCAGAAGACATACACTGCAATGAACATAAATAAGTTAGAATTCTGCCCTCTTTCTTTCATTATTTTCTGCCTCCATTTGAAACTCGGGTATCGCCGCAGTGATCGAGAGGGACTGGGAGAACTTTGCACGACCTCTGACGCTTACAGTGCAGTGTGCCCAGCGTCAGCACCTCTGGTCTACAGGTCATCACAGCCAAGGACTCGAAGTGCTTGGACATTAGAACATGGATCTGTTGCTAGAATCTTCTTCTTCTTCTTCTTCTTCTTCTTCTGCTTTTCAGACCCTGGTAGGGTGGAACGTGAGAACTGTGTAGCACATGTGGAGTTCAACCTGTGGATGCAGCGGATGCCCTTTCTGACCCCAACCGTATGTTGTGAGATGTTGCGCGTTTCTGTGGTGGTACGGACGAACTCAAACACCCAGTCCCCGAGTCAATGGAATTATGCAGGCGTGATCAAAATCCTTAGCCAGTCGCGAATAGAACCCAAGAGTCTCGTAACCGAACGTATTAGCACTGTCCGTTTACCAAAGAAGCTGGACATATTTGTTGTAAGAATGCTGAACTCTGGACCATCATCGAGCGGTAGCACTCACTTCGTGCTCTGCCGATGACCTAATACAGGGCCGTTCAACATACGGTACGGCCCGCGAAGGTATTTTATATGGTCCTCTGGCCGAGTTTTTACATTGTGCTTAAGTTTCTGTTTATATTTTTCGCAGATATCGAAAAACCTAGTTAATAAGAGCTTTGTTGTAATTGTAACTACAGGTCGAATTAATTGAACTTCAGTGTGTTCCCAACTAAGGAACTTAACTTTTAAATTTAAATTTAAAGGGCGCCTAGTAATGAAAATTTTCCGGCCTTCTTAAAATTTGCGAGAAAATGCTTGTGCGCGTGTGTGAACAAACACTTTCAAAAATGAAGTTTATAAAATTAAAATTACGTTCCCGGGTTAGTGGAATGAAATGAAATGAAATGAAATGAAATGGCGTATGGTTTTTAGTGCCAAGAGTGTCCGAGGACAAGTTCGGCTCACCAGATGCAGGTCTTTTTATTTGATGCCATTAGGTGACCTGCGCGTCGTGTGAAGATGAAATGGTGATGAAGACGACACGTACACCCAACCCCCGCCAGTGAAATTAATCAATTATTGTTGAAATTCCCGACCCTACCGGAAGTCCAATCTGGGACCCCTGTGATCACCGGCCAGCATGCTAACCATTTTGCCATGGAGCCGGACCTCGGGTTAGAGATGATTTCCTACAAAGACCTGCATCTGGCGAGCCGAACATGTCCTCGGACACTCCCGGCACTACAAGCCATACGCCATTTCATTTCATTTCATTTCATTTCATTCCATACTGAGGATGACTGTATCAAATCTATGTCCAGGCCACACCAGTCATTTCAATACCGTCACTTCAAGCGAAGTGTAAGTTTATCCAAGGGTAGAATATTGTTTACTTTTCTACTGTGTGTCAGGTCATTGTTTCTATTGTCGAATAGCTGTGTGAGAGATTCATTGGTGAATGCCATGGGTGTGTAGATCTATGTGTGTGTTATGGAAGGGGGAGGGTGGAGAGAATAATGTTGCCCGCCCGCAAATTATGTTGAGCACACCTGACCTAATACAACAATCACTATCACGGTGAATTTACAGGAAGGAAGGTGCGATAAGTTAGAGGATGATTAAAATAGTGTATTATTTTCGTGGCTCTTATTTGAAGAGGTTCTGATCTGAATAAACTTGCAATTTATTCGACTCGAAACGGTTCCAAATTTTGTAGACTTCTCCAAAACGCACTCCTTGCCAACATTTGGATCTCCAGGATGTTGGACCTTTCAAGGTTTATCCGAGCTTCTTTGTCAAAGCCAACATCTGTTTTGTCCGATCTGTACAGGTATCAGAAATGTGGGCCCCCTTTTCCTCACGGTCACCGAGGACGTTCTGGTAGACTACTCTGTTGCTCGGAAATTTTCAGCCGACTTCAGTCCGGACTGTGCCCATAGTTTTCCTAAGACTTCTCCTTTCTGTGACCTCCAGCTTCACTAGAATGTAGCTCATCGAAGAACATTAGCTGGTATATAAATTTTCAGTATTGACCAGATTATTATTGATTATTATGCCGGGCTGAGTGCTGAGGGGCTCAGACGGTTGGGGCGCTGGCCTCCTGACACCAACGTGGCAGGTTCGATCCTGGCTCACACCGGTGGTATTTGAAGGTGCTCAGATACGTCAGCCCCGTGTCGGTAGATTTACTGGCACGTAAAAGAACTCCTGTGGGACAACATTCCGGCAGCTCGGCATCTCCGAAAAACCGAAAATAGTAGTTAGTGGGACGTAAAGCCAATTTTATTATTATTATTATTATTATTATTATTATTATTATTATTATTATTATTATTATTATTATTATTATTATTATTTGCTGCCCGACCGCCATGATCATGGGTGACTCTCGCTGACATCAGACTCCTCAGGTTCAACATAGCCTGTCCGAACTTCCCGCCAGTTTGTGGCCTTCGTTGATTAGCAGTCGTTCTTTTCAACGCCTTTCCTGCCTCTTCCATTTTCTCCTCATTTAGCATTAACAGAGGAAGATCGCCAGTTGCATTTGCTCTTAAAACTACTGCCGAGTTGTTAATGCTTTCTAGATAAGAGAGCACGGAGCTATCTTCATTCACAGAGGCGTGGAAAGCTGTAATGTGTATCAGTGCACAAAGAAAAATGTGCATAGCCTTCTTACGAACAACACGCGTTCTAGAGAACATTCACACACCAACAATACGTATGCTTATTTCTATGGAAATGGCCAGTTCACTGACGGTTTGGAAACAATATAATTAATACTGAATATGGAGCTACATAACGTCACATTTTGAGTTACATGTTGAAGAATTCGATTACTGATCTGTCACGTTTACCACAATGATTAACAAAGAATCGGTAATAAAACAGATTACAAGTAATATGTCTCCTCTCTGGAGTGGAGATGTGGTGTTCAACTCATCTACCAAGGTAATTTCTTACTCTTATACGAAGTTGAGAAGAGATAGTTAATGTAGTGTCACTAGTTAGTGTGTGTTTCATTTTACAAGCAGTCCAGAAAGTTTAAATTTTGTGTTGTCAGAATTTTGTAACATTCCAGTGATGCTGGAGGTGTTTCTTTCATTGAACATGTGTTGACAGACGTAATCATGGCCATTTGCCACAGGTCTATGAATATAGACCCATTTTCCAAAGAATAAACGACGTGTTTAAGCTGTGCGGAAGTGAGCAAATACATTGTTCATTAGGAGCACTCCTTAAGGATTGTAGCCTATTACTCGTCCATGTACCCAACAAATCATAATTATTGTGCATTCATAAAAATATGGAGACAAGGAACGTAAACCAATAAAAAAATAAGGCTTTGCCACAATACCTCTAAATGATCGTAAACGCAGTGTTGCTTTCATGGTTTTTTTTTTTTTTTCGAGCTCCTCGCACTGTCCTTCAAGGAATTAAGTTGCATTACTTGTAATGCCTAAATATTGTCTACTAGCAACAGTTTAAAGTGTATGTATAACATTACCAAAATCATTTAGTAGAGGGTTGAGTTTATTAAACTGTATTTAGTTCTACATTTGGACTGGATTCCGCTTTTATTGCACTTTATTAATATTACCTAACCCAGGAAATAACACAAATGTAGGCTCACTTAGTTACTGATCATCTATGTTACTTTTAGGATTGTACTTTATCAACAATAAAACGCACTGCCATATATCTACATAACAAGAAGGAAGGAAATGAACATACTCCTGTATTCTTCATAATACTTACATTTTCGGTAATGATTTCCGTCTTCCATAAGCTACTCCTACACTCATTCGAAAGAAATGAGAAAATTGTTGTATAGTGTGTATAGTCACTTGTATAGTTGGACATTGGTCGTGATGCACACAACATTTTTAGCATTGTGGAAATTTATTCCCATAAAAATTTGCAATACGGTATCGATTCAATGAACAAATTCCACGAGCAGCATTACGTTCCTTGATTTACATTTCTCACCACATGAAAATAACATACCTAACTTAAACTAGCCTATGTCTCATTACGTATCCTGGTAAAAGCTGTTTTATGTACATGCTGATGTGATAAATTTAGAGAAGAATCAAGCAATATACTTAACAATAAAGGTCTGTCTTTCAACAGTCACAATTATCCAAAGAATGCTCTCTATCACTGTGTATTACATTCCCAAGTATAACTCATAACATTTGTTTAGCCTCCTTAATCGGTCAGCTGATGAGCTTGGCGGCTTCCTACAGTACAGCCTGTAGGTAGGAATAAAGTTAAGTCAAGTTTTGTCATTAGCCTGTTTTTGAAAGTTATTACGTTTCTAAACAACTTTATTGCTATACCATTCATATAAGTGTGGTTTCATTTCTGTACTACATTACATATTGTAGACCTACATGACCAATGAAAAGTACATGATTCCACAGTTCATCGTTCCAACAAAACAAAAAAAAAGCCAATGCTTGCGGTACGAGCAAGTTTATATTCCCTTTCATTTTTGATTTCTTAAACAAGTCCTGATTATGTCAAGTCTAAGTTTACTAAGGATATCTTTTTCATTACATATTTTCCTTTTGCATGTTCGAATAATTAAGTTCAGAGCACAACAATTAAAAGTGATGTTTTTAATTCCTGCACTTTGTCTTCTTTTGAAAGCCTCATTTAAATAACTAATTAAAATTACCGTTTTTCTCCAAGTTCCGTCGTATTTTTCTCTAAAAAATAAGGCACTGGTTAAAAAGTTTATAGGCGCTGTAATTTTCCTTTACTTAACAACTTCAGTATTTGGAACTACGGACTATTCCAGAGATCTCCAGTGAAATGAAAAATGAAGTGACCTCTTACACACATTATAACATCTCTAGTTTCGTTATTTTACGATGTAATTCCCGTTATATTGATCGGCACGTGTTACTTTTTTAATTAGCATTCCCTCTTTTAAGTTATTGTATAACTCCTCACAATTTTTACCAACCTTGCAGTCACGTTTAATTTCAATGTTAGTCCGATTTTTTCCATCGTTGTACTTTAATGGAGATACACTGCCTGATCGAAAGTATCTCGACACCTCTCTGAAAATGCACTTACAATTAGACCGTGCCACGTTCCCTATATACTGTGGGTTCATCCTACGTCTTCACTCTGCCGGGGTTCGTAATGAATGTGGAGGAATGGCAGCACATCCGTCCTCAAGAGTCGAAACCAGTGAAGGTCATGATGTTGGACGCTGGGGCCTGGAGCGAAGTGAACGTTCTAACACATCCCCAGGGTGTTCCACTGGGTTCAGGTCGGGACTCTGGGCAGGCCAGTCCATTTCAGGAATGTTATTGTCAACAGACCATAGCCTCACAGATGCATCTTTATGACAGGTTCATTGCCATGCTCATGTGAACTATCATCGTCCCCGAACTGCTCCTCTACAGAATGGTTTAAAACGTGTTCATATCCTTCCGCACAATAAGGGGACAACACCCTAACCACGAAAAAGGTCCCCATACCGTAACACTAATTCCTTCGTACCGGTACTTCACTGTTGACACTGCACGTAATTGCAGGTAACATTCTCCAGGCATTCGGCAAACCCAAACTCTTCCATCGGGTTGCCACAGGGTATAGCATGATTCATCACTCCAAATCACTCGTTTCCAGTCATACACTGTCTAGTGGAGCCACTCTTTGCACAAGTTCGCGAACGACGTCAGTTTCTCGATAGTGCTAACTTTTTTATTTTTTGGCGTTTGTCCAGTACCCGTTCTTGCAACCCATCCACAGCCTCCTAGCCAGGTTGTATGTTAATGACAACCACGTGGCACGGAATGGGATGTATTAGCTGACCAGGCTACGAAAGAGGTGGTTTCATTACCACCTAGTTCTGTTGATGTGTGCACCGTATTAGGGATATTACTGCTGTACAATCCTGGAGCCTGAACCCCCCACAAAAAAGACCTCTTCCAGTTTTTCATAGGTGTGCCTTATTTTAAAGCAAATTGAGGATTGTTGTTGGAAAAAATACACCCTCTTACGCCCTCTTACCTAAGGAGAGAAGACCACCCATTGTGTTCCTGTGGATCCCATTTCTAGATCTTTACTGAGTGCTTGGATTTCTCTGACCTTAGAGGAGACTGCGGCTGATCTCGTCATTGGGACCATTGAATATACATACAACGTGGGCTGGTGACCACAAGTTTTCCACTTACTTGAACCAGACTGTTTTTAACTTCTTTGGTGAACTTTGTTTCCTTCACTCTCATACATTTTTTGCTACTTGTTTAACGTTGCACTAACAGTTCGCAGGTATTCGGTGACGGAAGGATGGGAGAGAGATAGGACTGGGAAGGTAGCTGTCGTGGCATTACTTATGGTACAGCCCGAGCAATCGCCTGGTGTGAAAATGGGAAACCACAGAAAAGCATCTTAAGGGATGCAGACGGTGGAATTCGAACCCACTGTCTCCCGAATGCAATCTTATAGCTGCGCGACCATAACCGCAGTTCCAACTTACTCGGCCTCCTTCCTCGGCCGATACCTTTATTCCCCCAGTGTCGAAGTTGGAACACTTTCTGTTTCGATAAGAAGTAAGAGAGCCTTGTTATCCAGTTGTACTTCCCATAAGATAACAGCCACCACCACCAATGTTTCATCACCGCTTTGTAGGTGTGAAAGGGGCGTATGACATGCGAAGATGTCTGGTACAAGTTTCTCGAGCTGATGCCGTGTAGGCAACCTGCGCCTCTTCGAGGATGGAGTCCTGTCTAAGATGAAATCTAATGCTGAAGGCGACACAAACACCCAGCCCCCGAGCCATAGGAATTAACTAATGAAAGATAAATCACCGACCCGACAGAAGATCGTACCCGGGACCCTTAGGATCAAAGGCCAGCATATTAACCAACCGGACTTAAAGTGGTTACTATGCCATCGTAAAATTTGAAGTGTCTATTTATACATAAAAAACCTCTCCTGTTTCCTTTCTAACAAGTTCTACCCCCCCACCCTCTCTTGGTAGAGGAGGTAGAATCACTCTGTATCCCCTGCCTGTCATAAGAGGCGACTAATCGGGGCTGCAGGGGCTCTGAACTTTGGAGCGTGGGTTGGAGACCACGGGGCCCTTAACTGAGTCCTGTCATTGCTTCCACTTACTTGTGCCAGGATCCCCACTTTATACTATCCTATCCGACCACCCTTGGTCAAATCTTGTTTTTTTCCGACCCCGACGGTATTACAGCATTTCATTTTCACGCCCTTCGTGGTCTTTGTCTTTCTTTGGCAGATACCTTCATTTTCAAGTTTTCCCTCTGATTAGTGTTAAGAGAGGATGATTGCCTAGTTGTATTTCCTCTTAAAGCAATAATCACCACCACCACCACTCATAAAGGAAATTGTCGCGTCTTCTATTTCTTTAACTGATTTTATAGTCGTCACTTTGTTCGTCATTATCAGTAATGTTGAGAAGGGGCATTGTTGCTGGAGTTGCTATGGAGAGAACGTTCATTCGTATTTCACACGCATGTGGTAGCTTGAAGCAATTCTTGTCAGAACTTGAGTTGTCTTGATGATTTGTGAGATACACATCGATGAGAGTCAAATCACAATGAAAAGGTACACATTCTTCATCTTGAGTCGAATCAAATGAGGTGGGTAGGGTTGGGGCTCTGATCGGGAATTTGTAAGCTACGGAAAAGTTAAACGTGATAAGCATGAATTTCTAGGTGTTAAGTTCATCTCCAAAGACAACAGGCAACTGGATGTTTTTGGAGTGTAGAGACCGGAGAAGTGACGCAGCCACTTCATTAGCGTCAGGTTCCCGAGTCCACTAGAATTGCTCTTCAGTACAAATAGTACGAGCCGCCTCCAGTTTGCCCTGTACATCCACAGATGCTGTTCATACATGCAACCAGTTTATATAAGTTATCTACTTTCATGACCCTTGAAAATATGCTTCTTCCAAACATATTTTCACAATTCTAAGGCTAATTTCACGTAAATTAACGATATCAACAGTCACACAAAACTTAAATCCTGATCGAAGTTCTGTGCTCTAATTTCGCTATTGTATTCCTTTTGTTGCAGAGGGTCGACGTTGTTCATCTCATCCCGCTGAGGTGTCTGAGACTACGACGAGTGGTGCGGTGTTCTCCTAAACTCCTTGTGTTGTAACCACTTTTCAGATCAGTATAATGATGACTAAGAAATCTGCCCGTAACTCATGAAAACACTTTAGTGCATTTCTGCACTTCTCAACGGGTGTACGATATAAGCAAGCGTGGTATCACTAGGAACACATTTGAAAATCATCTGACTCTCAGATGAAAGGCGTTGCAGAATCACCTACTGGAGCTATACTTTCTGAGTTCCATCCATTACAATGAGGTGATGATGCAGAGAGCATAGTCTATAGCTGGCGTCATTGCTGCCTCGTTCTGAATTGTACAACATATGAAGAGAAGGTCTCCAACAGGCGGTGTGTAATATCCTGATACCCTTACACGATTTCCAAAAGGCAGGAGATACGTTAAGGACTGTCCGAAGACGTATGAATTTCACCGAGGGATGTTCATACGACGTCCTCGCCTCCGAAGTGTTAAACATTGGCATTTTACGAGTAGGTAGTTTAGGTTTAATTACTAAGAAGAATTATGGATAGTGTAGAGGGTACGCATGTTAAGTGGCTTAACATGTAGGCACCGTACAAACGGAAAAAGTGCTAAGAAGAAGTAGAAGACCTTAAATGACTACCTCTGAAGTAATTTCAATCGTATATTCCCTCATGAAGATGGGTGGCTGTATTAATACATCTCGTGAATGTTATCGGCAAAAAGCCAGTAGGATGTGGTGGTGGCAGTGGTAGGCTTTTGCTCTAATGCGAGGCGGAACAAAATTATAATAACCCTCTCTTGACTTTATCCGAGGATAAAGGAAAAGTTCGATTCTTCGAATGATGAAAGGATGTGAAAATGAAAAACTACCAGTACCTCGAAGAATATAATTCAGTCGACGGAGAACAAGAAATGATCAAGAGAGGTCAAATAGGACTTATTAATGTGAGGAGCCTTGCCCTTGTTCACCTCATCACTCTCATGGACCACTTCTTGAAGCCCTGGATGTTCACCGCTTATGGTCGCGGAGGAATTTGTGGATGTGTTTTACCACCGAGGGTCCATGTGTTGAATGTTGAGATATGCTTATGGAAATAGCCCACGAGTAGAGAAATGATCGGAGTCTGTGGAATGGTGGAGTTCAAGACGAGTGAAAGTCAGAGAATTTCGCCCCACACTCAGCGAAATAAGTGACACTGAATCCAACAATTATCTGAGTGGTCAATAACTGGACATTCGAATTGTATGCTTGTTAAGAAGCAAAGTCTTCTTGACCAAGAGATACTTTACGATGTTGTCATTTACTGAACAGCTGAGTGGCTACGGTGATGGTGATAGCAAAACTTATCCGTATTTGAGTAACACTCGAGGTGGTGAAGTTCCTTTCAATGTACTTCAACTACAGGCATCGAGTATTGAAGCCGATTCTCCGAGGACAGCAGCTAACTAGCGATCATCACCAGGATCATATAAAGGTAATGAGCTCAACTAAATCTCATCAACTAGTTCCTTTTTAAAATTGGGGAAAAAGGGGCCACTGGTGGGGCATTTATGGTTCGTGGCTAGCAATTCTGCATTTTTACCCGAAGGCACCGCGATCTATTCACGATCAGGTCGAAGATTTTTACCTAGATCTGGGGACTGTATTGAAGTATACTAAGCATACGTGAGGCAACTGAGGAGCTATAGCGGCCCCGGTTGTGAAAGATAATAATAACATTCAAAAGATTGCGTCATAATGACCAGGCATGAACTCGTGATGGTCGCTCATGAGCACTTTTCCACATAGTGCTTCTTATATTAATGTACTTCATGACGTGGATAGTTTCAGTTCTGCTTATCAGCTGTTGATATGTACTCACTAACATTCACCGACCATGTCTGCTGTACAAAGCAATAATGCCACGAGGCAATCGCATAAATAAATAGTATCCTACAATTTGGAACGGTGCGCAAGGTACACAAATGACGTCATATTGAACTGCCGTGCACTTTAATTCACCAAATTGCTGGTATGTCAATTTTAGGTTCAAGGTTACTATCACATGTCTCAG
Source organism: Anabrus simplex (assembly GCF_040414725.1). Lineage (NCBI taxonomy): Eukaryota > Metazoa > Arthropoda > Insecta > Orthoptera > Tettigoniidae > Anabrus > Anabrus simplex. The sequence goes on along the minus strand of NC_090272.1, from coordinate 42,906,403 downwards.
TCAAAGTAAGTAATGGTCCCCGTCAAAAGCTAATTAGTTAGGCTGCTGGGCTGGTCTTTGATCGAATTTGAACGGGGTTCGAATTCCGGCCGGTTCTGGCATTTCGAACTTCGGTTTTCAATTCCTCTGGCTAAGGAAAGAACATTAGAATTCATCTTAGGAAAGGCTCCATCGTCACAGATGCGCAGGTCTCACGTCGGCGTCAACTCGAGAGACCTGCCTCAGGCCTCTCTGGAGCTCGTAAGCCATTATCCAGAAATCAATGATTAATATTACGATATAACACAAATGTACGGCGACTGTGGACCAATAAATGTAGTATTTAGTTTGTCGTTGTATTTCGTAGTCACTGTCAATATTATAATCACAGGAATAGAACCAGCTTTTGGGTGGTTAGGCCATGTGCATTATGCAGAGTTTCGTCCAGACGTGCCATTTGGACTCATCAGCTGGAATGGCACGCCCCTCCAGGACTCTGCTTAGCAGTGGCAGACCAATGGGGAGCATTTTTTAAACGGAGAAGTCATTTCTCCTTTAGCAGGTTAGCAAACTTGATTTGCTAACACGGCGGGGCCACACAGTTTGGTCTGCCACTGCTAAGCAGAGTCCTGGAGGGGCGTGCCATTCCAGCTGATGAGTCCAAATGGCACGTCTGGACGAAACTCTGCATAATGCACATGGCCTAACCACCCAAAAGCTGGTACTATTCCTGTGATTATAAGATCTGCGGCCGTGAAAGCCTTTTTTGACACTGTCAATATTGTTATTATTACATTAATGTTGATATCAGTTTTCTCTGAAGAAGTTTCTCTCAATTACTTTTAAACCATTTTTTACTTTTGTTTGATCCTCAGTATGAAGAAGTGTTGATCCTGACGAGATACGTTTCTCAACAAGTCCATGGAGATTTCTTCCGCAATGAATATGCAAAATTAAGAAAGAAATTGCTACAAATAATGAATGAAGGTTTGGAAAGGCTATTTTCCAAATTTACTCAGGGAATGGTTCAGCATGACTCAACTTTGCATAAAGGTATGATGACTTGAACACTTGTTGAAATGTCTAAAATGATCCAATGAACTACCTTCATCAGAACTAAACGATGAGCGCAGACTTCTGTTCTAAAAGACGAACTAACATTTTGTTTAAGAGAGACGTCCAAAGTACAGACATGAAATAATGCTACATATTGGGTCATTTAATGCTTCATTGTTTGAAATAATCGTCCGTTATTTTTGTCCATAACAACCTGCTAGTTGTAGAAGTGTCAAAGCGAGGCTGGACGTGATACTTCACGTGTAGTTGGCTGACTTAGGATAGGTAGTGTCGACACTTTCTTTCAACTTGATGCTAATTCATGTTTAAAGCACTGGCTATGGATTTGTGTCCATAGAAATACTAAAATTTCTGTTAACGGAATATTCCTACTAAAAAAAATGTACCCAGTATTTCTTTCGTTTAGGATTACCGCCATAGATTATTAGTATAGCCCGCAGATTGTGATGGCGATCATTGTTTTTTGAGGAAGTACAGTGTTCCATAGTGGCGACACTCGGAGCTTATCCGTTTTAGTCGCCTCATACGACAGGCAGGGGATACAGCCCCCCACCCCCCCCTCCCGCCACACCTACACAGGATGGTTTTAGTGCAATTATATGCTCTCTAAACTTGGCCGGGGTGGGGGGTGGTAGACTAATTTGACATGGATTCGACAGAAAAAAGGAAAGAAAGAAAGAAAGAAAAAAAGAAAGAAAGAAAGAAAGAAAGAAAGGAAAGAAGAAAAAAAGGAAGGAATGAACCGTGTCGAGGAATACAGGAGCCACAACAGCGGGTTATCGCCTTTGATCGCAGGAAAACTGTGGCGTTTCGAGACTGTGGATTATTAACCAGCCGAGACACTGGTAACCGTGTTGGATGGAATACGGCCACAGTGGTGTGAATGTGGAATCCGTGAGTCGAAGATGGACGAACTGACTGACGTGAAGGAATCCCAACAGCTAAAGCACAACTGAACGAGAGGATACACATCTCGTCGGCCTGGCTGTTACGGGAACTGCAGCTACGTCGCACTCACTTGTAGTTAGGTAGATAGTTATGTAGAGAGGTAGATAGGTAGATAGATGTAGATAGGTACGTAGAAACATTGATGGATGTATACTGTATATTGACAGGTAGATAGATACGTAGATAGGTAGATAGATATTGTATATTGACAGGTAGATAGTTATGTAGACAGGTAGATAGATAGATAGATATGTAGAAAGGTACATAGATTTATATTGATAGTTATACAGATAGATATGTAGATAATTAGATAGATATGTAGACCGGTAAATAGATACTGTATATTGACAGGTAGATAGGTATGTAGAGAGGTAGATAGATAAATAGATTTATATAGATAGTTATACAGATAGATATGTAGATAATTAGATACCTATGTGGAGAGGTAGATAGATATGTAGATATATATGTAGACAGGTAGATAGATACTGTATATTGACAGGTAGATAGGTATGTAGTCAGGTAGATAGATATGTAGATAGCTAAACAGATTTATATAGATATGTAGATAATTAGATAGATATGTAGACAGGGAGTTAGATAGGTAAATAGATAGATGAATAGACAGGTAGGTAGTTAGGTAGGCAGATGCTTTGACAGATGGATAGATAAATAGGTAGATAAATAGATAGGTAGATAGATAGGTAGGCAGGTACGTAGGTAGTAGGCAGTTGTTTTGGCAGAATATAGATAGATAGATTGCTAGATAGATAGATAAGTAGGTACGCAGATGTGTTGACAGATAGACAGGCAGATAGATAGATAGATAGATAGGTGCGAAGGTAGGCAGATGTTTTGATAGATGGATACCCATTACATTCTATGTAGAACCCCGCCTTCTTAGTCATCTATCCAAATACTTCTCAATGTGAATCATCCTTTCTCCATATTCTCAAGCTTACATATTGCTGGTCTTCTTCCATCTCAACTCAACTCAACTTATCCTCCACTGATTAATTATCGACATATAATTAGGCTTCCCAATATTTCCTACATTTTGTCCTCATTACACGGTCACTTTCACCTCGCACTACTCCGAATATATTCCTTAAGATCCTTCTTTCCCACCAACTCTGCAGTCATCATACAGCACTCCGAACCGTACAAATTATAGATCCTAGCACGGTTGTAGGGTTATGCATGCTCTGGTCTTGGTGTCGCCTCTGATGTTCTAGATTTGTACGTGTTTTGCAAGACGTTATACGATCGGTTTCTGCATATCTGCTGATGTTTCGTTATCTGAATCTAAGTGTTCGTAAATTTAATCTGCTTGGTATTCAAACTTAGAGCAATTCCTCTTTGACTCTTCGGCATTTTCCTACTTCATGTATTAGTTCTAGTTCTAGATACTGTTCCTTGATATTTTTGCAATTGGTTTTTGTCGCACCGACACAGATAAGTCTTATGGCGACGACCTTGTTTTCTAGTACGGTAGGAGTCCCTTCAAGTGCTTTCTGAAATTACCACTTGTACTTGTATATCAGGAGCTGCTCCCTCTTGTTAGATGGGCTATTGGTGAATACTTTTTCCAAAACTAATTTTAACAGAAGTTTAGAGAGTACTTCTCCTTGTTTCAGCCCCTTCTTCAATACAAATGTCCCTGACACATCTCATTCTATTCTGACTACACAAACAGTGGTTTTTAGTCACTTCTGTGAGCCCTACCAATTCCTGTTGGATTATACATCCATATCTCACTTAGGTTGCTGGTGTAATGACTATCATCTTCCTGTTAAAAATCAACATAATGTATATATGATGATTCTGTTGCTCCAGTAGTTGTCGTAGTGTACCATGTCCCTGCTCGGTACTTCCCCGATGTACTATCCTATCCATACACTGTTCCAGTCGTGAGGCTAGAATCTTCAAAATAGTCTTCTGGGGGTGAACCAAGAAACTGCTTTGTCTCCTTTCTGACGTATGATGCAACTCTTTCTTTCCCCGTTCTTCAATCATTACGTCATAAACGAACTCTTCAATTCCCTCTTCACCATATGTGAATCCTTAATTCAATCCCATATTCATCTGGTGCTTTGGTATCCTTTAACGCTTTGATTGTCCACTTCTCTTCATCCTTCCTTTCTCCATTAAGTAAAAATAATGGGATTTATAAATAAGCAGTTATATAGGATGTTAGTTGCATAGATAGATAGATAGATAGATAGATAGGTAAATAGCCTTAAGCATCGAGGTTATATTCTTTTCTAGGCCCTCTTGCTACCAGCTATCATTGTCTTCGTATCTCTGCTACCATGGTGCAAGTCTCTTACAACAAATCAGGATCGTTGTCTTCAACATTATTTTTACTTTCCATAATGTTCCCATCAGCTACTTTTCCCATGTATAGTTCTTCTATATCTACTTGCAGTTGATTTAAAATTCCATCCTTATATTTTATCTCGGTCTCAGTTTTATTTTGTATTCTCTCTAACTACTTCGGCCTTCTCTTGAATTATCTTCTTATTTCGGTCCCGTGTTATCCTTAACTATGTATTCATTTGTCTCTCTGCATTTACTTTACTATAAATCCTCTCTTGCCTTCTTTGTTTCTGTATTTATCGTGTTGCAACATTTCCTGCATCCTGCTTGACTTCACAATATTCCATAATTACTATATAATGTGTTCCATGGACTGTCTTGTTTCCAAAGGCCCACATACTACAATGCTCATTGAATTTCTTATTTAATAATCTGCCATATTCATTCACTCTCTGATTCAGTAAGAAAGTTGTTTGTGGTCTCTCCAGTCGTATGTTTGAATAGCTCCTAAACCCCTTTGCTATTCTTCTCCTCTCTGTCCTAACCTCCCTCTTTTCAATCTTGAGTCCTGTAGGAGTTGTGGTGGTCATTGTAATATCCTCGATAATTATTTTCCATGCTTTCCTGTCACTGACTTGTTCTATTAGAACACACATTGTCCTGCCATATATACTGGAAATCTTGTTTGGAGTCTTCCTCGTAGGTTCTGTCCGTGGGTTGTTCCCTGAATGATCAACTTCTCCATATTTCCTGGTCCTCTCTTTTAGCTGACGGAGCTGAGCCTGGCCTGAGATCCTCCTTTCAATTTCAAGGTATTTTAAGGTGGAGATATTTGTGCGTTGATCGGTCCATGAAATTCTTAACTTTCTTCTCCAGCTAAACATTCCATTTGAATCAATTTTTCCATGCTCTTCTTTCTTAAGGTTCACGACATCCATCCATACATTAGTATGGAAAATACTCAACAGTTTGCCAGCATTATTTTCAGATTCTTAGAAATACGTTGATCCTTCCACTATTTTGTCAATTTTTTCATTGCGAGCTTTCTGCATCTTTCTTTAATCTCTTCTCTTGATGACCCAAAATTTGTTTTTCTTTATTCTTCATTCAATTCCATCCCTCCTTTATTTTTCTTCTTCTCAGAATTATGATCGTCTGCAAGGGTAAAGATTAGCTGGAGCTAGAGTGCCTTGAAATAAAGTACCTCGATGTTGCAGGCTATGTCGGAGTGTACGTGTAGTCTCACACACCTAAATTCGTACTTTTTTGTGCTGTAGCTGTAGGTTCCATAGTAGGTAGGGTGTTTGTGATGTAGCTGAACGACCCGTAATAGCTACGCCCACAAGGTGTATACCCCCTTGTTCAGGAGTGCGACGAGGCTGTCGGGTCCTTCACATTGGTCACTTCGTCCTCTCGACTCGCCGATTTCATACTCGCATCACTGTGGCTGCATTCCGTCCAACACGAGAACCAATGTCTCGAATGGATAATCCGCAGTCTCGATATACAGTCGCTACGATCATTGGAACCCCAGCCGGCATCAAAGAGAGCGGAACGCCTTTGAAAGTAGGACGTACGATCCAGATGATGCAGCTGGGCTTCTGAAGAAAGAAAGAAAAAACACAGCGTTGTTGTTGAGTTTATTGTGGAGCGTGTTGAAAACAAATGATTGAAATGTGAGCCGCCAAGAGGTAACAATATACTGGAAGCCCAGCCAAAAAATTCTGAGGGACGAAGTGTGTGTTCCGCTACAACTGAAATGTTGCCGCCTGGGAGTCCAATGGACGACGCGACTGTACCACAGTTCACCCACGATCAAAGTCGACAGCCTCCTGGTGTGACTACTGTATTCCTCAACGAGACAATGGTAAGCATAATTATAAAAAATATAAGTTATAAATAATAAATAAATAAATAAATAAATAAATAAATAAATAAATAAATAAATAAATAAATAAATAAATAAATAAATAAATAAATAAATAAATACTAATTAATAATGTGAATAATAATAATAATAATAATAATAATAATAATAATAATAATAAAATAACAAAACCAAAACAAATTAAACTGCACGCTTGTTGGGCCTTAGTCTACCAATCTACCACTCAGCTCTGTATACGACGTTCATTAATATCGAGTAGTGTTCTTGGTTACGTAGTGGGACTAATGAACTGTGTGTTGCACAATTTGCGATGATACTATTGCAACCAGATACTCAGCTTCCTTAAATCTTAAAAGCGTCCGTGGCACTGCAGTGCAACCTAACGCTTAGGCCCACACGATCCCTATCGACCAACGAGAACTTGGTAACTATTTGTTGAACACCACACGGGGAGTCTGGATGCATTATTTATGTTATTTTGAGTAGTTTTATTTCATGTTTGAAGACCCTCTATAACTCCTACACATCATGAAGAAAAGTAATGGAGTCTGTGTTTATTTTCTAGGAATGATTAAGGCAACATGTAACTTTAAAAATTTCTACGTGAACACATTTTGTACTGCGATTTCTTGTCACATACTTTTATGCAAAAGTTGTATAGCCAGCAAAAAAAAAAAAAAAAAAAAAAAAAAAATTAAAAAATAAAAATAAAATAAAAGGCCATCCTTCAAACTTTTCTTAGAAGCGCATTTGTCATATTTCATTAGCCTTTCCTTTCCTGCATAAAGAAACTTGCGCCTGTATGCAGTCTGTAATATAACTAATATGTGCACTGGAGTGAAATATGAAGCTAAAATGTTATCAATCATGTTGTGTTTCAATAAAGACTGTACTGTATTACGTCAGATGATGTGTATTTATTACTAGTGATATGTGGGTATATACCTACATCAGTAAGGGAGTCCCACTCCCATTTTTCAAGCGAAGGACTCGTAAGAAACTTGGTGAACGAAATGGAATTCGATGGGGTGCTATCAATTGAGGCACGTAAATGAGCGAATGATGTGGGTAGATTTGGTAGTTGGAGGTATTAGGACAAGAATTGTCACAGTATATCCACCATGTGAGGGTGCAGATGGGGATGAAGTTAACAAGATTTATGAACCACTGAGTGACATCGTAGTCAGGGTCAACAGCAAGGGTAGGATTGTCCTAACGGGTAATTTCAATGCGAGATTTGGAAATAGAACTGAAGGATACGAAAGGGTGATTGGTAAATATGGGGAAGACTCGACCTCTAGGCTAGTATGGGTTTATCAGTTACGAATCCTTTCTTCAAGCATAAGGCTATTCACCGCCACACGCGGGAGGATCGGGGCACGAGATCCATAATGCGCTATACCTTAACCGTTCTCGAATTCAGGCAATCTGTTAGGAATGTTCGGGTTTTCCGGTGATTTTTCGATCCATTGTCGGGTGTGAAGTGAAGTATCTGTAGGCCGAGAATAGAGAAAGTAAAATATGTCTGCAGATGAATAAGGGTAGAAAATATCCAGGGCGAGGAAATTAAAGTACACGGATACGATTAGGGGAAAGTTCCAAGCAATGGACAGTAAGCAGGTTCAGGATATAGAAAGAGAATAGGTGGCAAACAGGGATGCTTTAGAAGAAACAGCACGGGAATGCCTAGGAACAACTGCGTGTAAAGATGGGAAAAATTCGAACATCTAGGTGAAATGATGAAGTGAGAGCAGATTGCAAACGTATAAAGATGGCTTATCAGAAATGGATCCAAATAAGGGCTGTTGTAGATAGGGAATTGTGCGTAGATGAAAGTAACACAGCGAAAAAGTAGTTGTTGATTCCAAAAAGGAGTCGTGGGATATTTTGGTAATAACTGGAAAGGCTAGATCAAGCAGCAGGGAAACCTCTCTGGACAGTAATAAAGAATCTTAATAAGGGAGGAAGAAATAAGGTGAATTGTGTTTTGGGTAATTCAGGTGAACACGTAATTGATCCCAGAGAATCACTGGACAGGTGTAAGGAATATTTTATAAACCTTCTCAGCATAAAGGAAAATCTTCCTAGTGACGTCACGAACAACCGAGTTCATTGGGAGGAGAACAATGATATTGATGAAATTACACTTGATGAAGTGGAAACGATGGTAAACAAATTCCAGTTTCATAAAGCAGCAGGAATAGATGAAATTAGGCCTGAAATGGTGAAATATAGTGAGAAGATGGGATGGAAAGGCCTCCTAGAGTAATAAGATTAGCATGGTGTGTTGGTAAGATGATTGGACAAATACAGTAATTGCACCTATCTACAAGCAATAACTATATAGTTATCTCATTGATCAGTATACCAGGCAATGTGTTCACTGGCATCTTGGAAGGAAGGTTGCGATCCGTGGTTGAGAGGAAGTTGTATGAAAACCAGTATCGTCTGAGACTACAGAGGGCTGTCAGGATCAGATTTTCAGTATGCGCCAGGTAATAGAAAAATGCTACGAGAGGAATAGACAGTTATAGTATTTTTTCATAGATCTAGAGGAAGCATATGGCAGAGTACCGAGAGAAAAGAGTTTCGCCGCGCTGGGGGCTGTGGGGTTAAGTGTAGATTATTAAAATCAATCAGAGGCATTTATATTGACATTTGGGTTGCAGTGAGAATGAGTTCTTTGTTCAAGGTAATTGTAGGGGTTATTCATAGTTTACACGGATCTTCTGCTGAAAGGTATAAAGTGGCAGGGAGGGATACAGTTATGTGGAAATGTCGTAAGCAGTCTGGTCTACGCTGACGACTTGGTCTTAATGACAGATTGTGCTGAAAGCCTGTAGTCTAATATCTTGCAAATTGAAAATAGGTGCAATGGGTATGGCATGAAAATTAGCCTTTCCAAGACTAAACTGATGTCGGAAGATAAGAAATCCAAGAAAAATGAATGTCTGATCAGGGACAGCTGGAATAGGTAGATAATTTCATGTATTTAGGATGTGTGTTCTCCCAGGATGATAGAATTGTGAGTGAGGGATAATCAAGGTGCAGTAAAGCTAATTCAGTGAGCTCGCAGTTGCGATTAACAGTGTTCTGTAGGAAGGAAGTCAGCTCCCGGAAGGAATTATCTTTACACAGGCCTGTTCTCAGACCAATTTTGCTGTATGGGAGTAAACGTTGGGTGGACGTAGGATATCTTATTCATAAGTTAGAAGTAACAGACATGAAAGTAGCGAGAATGATTGCTGGTACAAATAAGTGGGAAGTGGCAGGAGGGTATTTGGTATGAGGTAATACAATCTAAGTTAGGAATGAACTCGATGGATGAAGCTGTACGCATAACCTGGCTTGAGTGGTGGGCCCTGTTAGGCGAATGGAGGAGAATAGGTTACCCAGGAGAATAATGGACTCTGTTATGGAGGTGAGAGATGTAGAGGGAGACCAAGGCGATGATGGTTACAATCGGTTTCTAACGATTTGTTATCCTTCCCATTCTTAAAGACACCACTCAAACGTATTCGTCTACTAATGTCTTTATACGCCATATGTCCACAGACAGCTCGGAACATAGCACTTTGTCGAGCAGCTCGTCTCCTTTCTCCCAGGTTCTCCCAGCCCAAACTTGCAGCTTTATTGTAACGCTACTCTTTTGTCGGCAGTCACCGAGAAAATATCGAGCTGCTTTTCTCTGGATTTGTTCCAGTCCTTGATTCACGTAATCCTGGTGAAAGTTCCATACTCTTTATTTACAATCATGTTTGTGTTTGAGTCATCAGTCCATAGAGTGGTTTGATACAGCTCTCAATGCCACCCTATCCTGTGTTAACCTTTTCATTTCTACATAACTACTACAAGGCCACATGGTTCCCAGGGGAGGATTGACAATTATATTTATGTTATTTTCCCAATGAAGGTATTTCCTTACATTAATACCTAGATACTTACAATATTCCCCAAAAGGAACATTCACCCCATCAACGCAGTAATTAAAATTGAGAGGACTTTTCCGATTTGTGAAACTCACAACCTGACTTTTAATCCCCTTTATCAACTTACCATTGCCTACTGTCCGTCTCACACAATCTTGTAAGTTATTTATTATTCTATACAGAACATCATCCGGAGAAAACCTTACCTCTGATTTCACTTCTTTACTTTTTTCTTTTGCTATTTGCTTTACTTCGCACCGACACAGGCAGGTCTTTAGAGAAAACTTCGCAAATATGGGCAATAAGGTAATTTGGGCATTGTTCCAGGGTCATCTGTGGAACTCAGAGGTGAAAGAAGGTGCGGGCTGGAACGGATCTATCTACCATAGTCAAAGATGAATTTATAATTTTAAAATAAACGTTATATTTCTTTTCAGATGTGACATTTCAACAAAACTCTTCACTTGGCGAAAGAAGAAGGTTTCAGGTCCATAGCAAATTTGATAGAAAAGCCAAGAATTGGTCATTTAAAATTTTGAGCTTTAAGCTCCTAATTTGCAAGTTCCCAACATCACAAATGTTGTGTTTAGTTAGATAGATAATGAGAGATATCCCCCAAAACTTAATTTTCAAGAGCACCTTGCTCCAACGGTTAAAATTTACGGCCTTTCCAAAGGCACCACGCAAATATCTCTTACATTACCACAAAAGAGCTTACATGCTCTACAAATTCTACCAAGGAGACAGCGCTCCCGAACTCTTACAGCCTACTCAGGGCAACCATTATCTATTAGAAGACGAAAAAGAGCGACTTCGCACAATGCCATTCAACCTTTAGGCCTCTCCAGGCACAACCTGCAATTTACAATACCATATGAATTTTAGTTACACAGGGGTATCTAGTATCCATTCTACTGGGCCTTCGTGAAAAAGAACAGGTTAAGTTACTGGCTCAAACTCAAAAATGTATGGAGTCGTATACTTGCGCTCCTAGAAATAAAGGTTAAAACCCTACTTGGGATTCCAGCCCGACGATGCACAGGCTAATCCCACACTACTGAGGTGACTAGAAGGACAAGTTAGTTTATAATTTACAGAAGAAAAACAGTTATAAAATAGTAGTCATCTCAAGATAAATTGAAAGGGAATTCGAGAGGGTAACGCACTCTATTCCCGATTTACAGTTTAAGTTTTTAGGACTTACATGAAATTTTACATGAGAAAGAAGAAAGTTTACATTTTTAGAAAATTGACGGTAACATAGTTAAAGATTGGAACCTTCCCTTCGAGTTCAACTTGCATAGATAACTACTGAGATAGGAAACTGATGGCCATTACATGGGCTGATGTTCTGCCTGCCAAAGTATGAGGACACCCGTCTCCTCTCTTAACACGCAACTCAGTAATTAGGCGATCAATATGACAAGTTAACTCGAAAAGGCGTCTGCTTTTATACCCGAGAGGAGGGTTCGAGAAGGCTCTGGACTAAAACCGAACACACTCTCTTATCTTTATTGGCAGATATAATAGGTACAAGAAACGTTTGATTGGCTGAAAAATAAATACATGAAATTTCTGATTGGTTAGAAACCATCGCTGGCGGGATAAGTAAGAAGTGTTGCAAAACTTGAAGTACCAAAAATAAGAAAAGACAATTCAGTTCAGAAAACCTATACACACTAAATTTCTTCAAATCTCTAATTATTCCACTTTGCACCAGAGTGCATGACTTCAGTTCTTTAATAGAGGGATCTATGGAGAAATGTGCGAACTTCCGGTGATACACCAAAACAAAACCAAGAAATCCACTCAGTTTAGGAAACTTTAAAATAACATGTTACCCTGTTATTTAGTAGTGACCAACTTCTTGTACTAGATGTTTCCATTTTGATATGACAGATAGCGTTCTTCAAGGCGCTTCTTTTAAATGCACGGGGATGAGCTGTACCTCCCGGTACAGGCATATTTAAGAAATTGATCATATTTCACGCAACGGTAGTGAGTAGAAGCATGCGCTCTGCTAGGTTGGTGATCCAGAAGTGCCATAGCTGCTCAGTGTGTTGAGGATTGTCTTCTACTGTGTTAATATAAGCTCAAAAGAACATATTTTGAGGTAAGTATACCAGTCTACTCTTCCAAAATTGAGATGTTATAATAATTCAGTTAAATAAGTTAAGGCACTACGCCCAAAATACGTTTCGTTTTCAAGGAATGTTATTACGGGCTGCTTTCAATGTTAGTGTAGCATATGTTGTATTGAGTGGACACGCGCTTGGGTGTTAGTATTTTCCCAGTAATGCCAACTTCTGAAAAGTGTCACTAGAGCAAAAATGGGCAGTGACATTGTAGGCAATATGGGCATCATCAAATTTCATTGTATTTACGTGACGCGCTCTGAGTGAGACTTATTGTTGTTTATTTTTACAGCAATCTTTACGTTTTTATGCTAATCGATTAATATACCCTATAGCACGTAGTTGTTTCACAAAAAACTGTAGGCCTATATATATTTCCAGATGATGATGCAAAATAGGAATGAACGAGTGGATATTCACCATAAATGGGATAAAGAGGATATGTGGCGTGCTGTAATAGATGTAAGAATGGCGATTCTAAACATTTACAAGCATGTAGAATTTATAATATGCCTAGACAAATTTTTCAGCGGTATTTGTCGAAAGATGAACGGACCATCCTACTTCCTCCATCTGTCCCTTTCCCTTCGCCAGTGAGAGCAGTAGCTAGCCATTTTTAAGGAAATTAGTCCGGTTCCAGAACTGAAGATGACGACTATCATCTGGGGAAGACGTAAGTGTTCTGAAAAAGAACTTACTAGTGAAGAAAGTGCAGGCCTATCGCGGGAACAAGTAAAGAAGGTATAGCGGCAAAGCGTAAAGCCATAAGGAGCAACACAGTTCCCTGTATTTGTCCTATGCATAAGGGGTATTATTATAATGAAAATGAAAGGCAGACGTGGGATGAGCGTTGTGTTTCATGTGCTGCGTGGGTCCATGAGGACTGCGTAGAAATGGAAGGCGATTCTTTCTATTGAGACGAGTGCACTGTAGTTAAAAAAACTTTGTCAATATTTATGACTCAGAATGCTCTCCTGTGATTACTTTTGTTAGATTAAAACTTTTTCTTTTTAATTACACACAATTTGGGCCAGTTTTATGTAATTTACATTTTCTAGTACAGCATAAGTGATTCCTAGTTGATAACTCAATAATGGTGTTAGTTCTACTTCCTTGGTAGCATTTGTTCATGATCAGTGCTTAATTATAATATATAGTCATCCCTTTTTCGTATATGTATGTGCAATACAACATCCTTGTTATAATACAAAATGAATGTAGTCATGTCTGTTACTCTAATTACCATTAAATATCTTGTGCCCATTTTACGAACAATTATGCCCGCAGGTGTGGGAAAAGCGGTAGAAAAGAATAAGAATAAGAAGGGCACGGGTATGATTCACCCGTTTGCCGCGCGCATCCATCAGTCTGGCAGCCTCACCCAGTCAATGTGTCTGTTACTTTGTTAGTCAAATACTAAATGAATTTTAAATTTTATTACGTGTGGAATTGTTATTGTTTTGAGTAATGATTGTATGGTAATAAACAGAGCCATCTACAATTAAAGCCGGAAGGTACGCTTGACAACTCTGTACCTATCTGTCAACTGGTGGCCGAGAGAAAAGGGGGCGTGTTCGACTTAAGTTAGGTACCATCCCGGCATTTTTCTGCGCGTCGTGATGAGGATGAAATGATGATAAAGACGACAGCGAAATTCACCAATTATGGTTGAAATTTCCGACCCTGCCGGGAATGGAACCCCTGTGACCACAGGCCAGCACGCTAACCATTTATCCATTGAGCCGGACCCCGGGTTAGTGATGATCACCTACAGAGAACTGCACCTGGCGAGCGGAACATGTCGTCTGACGCCATTTCATTTCATTCTGAGAAAGTCTGTGTCAAATCAATCTATCTCCAGACCACACCAGTCATTTCAACACTGTCACCTCAAGCGGTGTATTGTTTCTTTTGTACTGTGTGTGAGGTTATTGTTTCTATTGTCGAATAGCCATGTGAGAGATTGATGAATGCCATGGGTGTGTAGATCTATGTGTGTGTTAGGGAAGGTGCGGGAGAGAATAATGTTGAGCACCCCTGACCTAATACAGCAATCACTATCACGGTGAATTTACAGGAAGGAAGGTGCGATACGTTAGATGATGATTAAAAGAGTGTATTATTTTCGTGGTTCCTATTTGAAGCGGTTCTGATCTGAATAAGCTTGTAATTTATTCGACTCGAAATCCTTCCAAATTTTGTAAACTTCTCCAAAACACACTCCTTGCCAATATTTGGATCTACAGGATGTTAGACCTTTCAAGGTTTTTCCGAGCTTCTTTGTCAAAGTCAACATCTGTTTTGTCCGATCTGTACAGGTATGTCGGCCCCCTTTTCCTCGCGGTGTCCGAGGACGTTCTGGTAGACTTCTTTGTTGCTCCGAAGTTTTCATCCGTCTTCAGTCTGGAGGACTGTGCCCATGATTTTCTTAAGGATTCTCCTTTCTGTGACCTCCAGCTTCTCTAGAAAGCACCTCATCAAAGGCCTGGCAAATAAACTTTCAGTATTGACCAGGTTATTATTATTATTATTATTATTATTATTATTATTATTATTATTATTATTATTATTATTATTATTATGCGGGCTGAGGGCTGAGTGGCTCAGACGGTTGAGGCGCTGGCCTTCTGACCCGACCGTGGCAGATTCGATCCTGGCTCAGACCGGTGGTATTTGAAGATGCTCAAATACGTCAGCCTCGTGTCGGTAGATTTACTGGTACGTAAAAGAACTCCTGCGGGACAAAATTCCGGCATCTCGGCGTCTCCGGAAAACCCGGAAAAAGTAGTTAGTGGGACGTAAAGATAACATTATTATTATTATTATTATTATTATTATTATTATTATTATTATTATTATTATTATTATTATTATTATTATTATTATTATTATTATTATTATTATTATTATATAATTCGCTGGGGCCATCAAGGACCACGTTGTCTTGTTGCATTTGACACTGAACTTGGCCTTCTTTAGAGCCCAAATTTCCCTCATTCTTTGTGAGTGGGCCTGCTTACGCTCCTCTGTTTAAGGGGCACCGTGTCTTCTCTTCGGTTGCTCGTCTCGGTTTAACCCGTTCGTCAATATTTTCTTGCGGAAGAGATCTCTGTTAAGGGCGTCTTCAGCTGAGATATGTAGCATTTTCAGGTCTTCTTTGGTATTTCTAAACCAGGGAATTGTGGTTTTGGGGTTTGAATAAAAAAAGAGAAATATTTCTTTAGTTAACTTTCTTCCGTCCATTCTTTTCAGATGACCGTAAAATCGTGCCCGTCTTTTTCTGATTGTGTCGGTAATTTTCTCTATTTTGCTGTAGACTTCCTTGTTGGATCTCTTTTGATGGATTCCATTTCTGTACCTTGATCCCAAGATTCCTCTTACAATTTTGCGTTCTCTTTTCTCCAGTTCTTCAAGGAGTCCTTTGTTGGCATTTAGAGACAGGATTTCGGCTGCATATAGAACTACTGGCTTCAGAACTGTTTCATAGTGACGTATCTTGGTGTTTTTGGAAAGGCATTTTTTGTTGTAGATTGTGCGGGATGTTTGGTAGGCTATTTCCAGTTTGCGTACTCGCTCCTGAAGTGCTTCTTTGTCCAGTCCATTTTTCATGATGATCTCACCCAGGTATTTGAATTTGTCTACTAGGGTGATGTTCCCGTATTTTGTATGGAGTTTTGGTGGAGCCTCTTTGATGTTAGTCATTACTTCTGTTTTCTCAAACGATATCTGCAAACCAGTTTGTTCGGCAATTTCCTTTAAAATTTCAACTTGAGCTCTAGCGGTTTCTATGTCGTTTGAGAGAACAGCAATATCATCGGCAAATGCTAAGCAGTCTGTTGCGATCCCCTTGGATTTGGTTCCTATTCTCAATGGACTGTAGTTGGTTTCCTGTAATCTCACCCGCCAGATTCTGATGATCTTTTCAAGAACACAGTTGAAGAGTATCGGGGATAGCCCATCACCTTGTCGGACTCCTGTTTTGATGTCAAAGGAATGCGAGAGACATCCGTGGAACTTCACCTTGGATTTTGTATCGGTCAGGGTGGCTCTAATTAATGCCAGCAGTTTCAAATCATCTCCAAATTCATTTAAGATGTTTAGCAGGACTTCCCGGTCAATGGAGTCGTACGCTTTCTTAAAGTCCACAAAGAGAGACACATACTGCTTGGACCTTAGTGTACAATATCTGATGATCGTTTTGAGATTTTGTATCTGTTCAGCTGTTGAGCGACCTTTTCTGAACCCTCCTTGGTATTCACCTATTTGATGTTCGACTTGTGCTTCCAAACGCTCCAGGATAGCAAGTGATAGAATTTTGTAAGTCACGGGTAGCAAAGATATTCATCTGTAGTTGTTGATGTTCTTCATGCTGCCTTTTTTGTGTAGTGGATGGATCAAAGCTATTTTCCAATCTTCGGGTAGGGTCTCCTGGTTCCAAATTTCTTCTATTTGCTTTTGCAAGATATCAAGTGATTCCTCTGGGGCATATTTCCATAGTTCTGCTACTACTGAGTCTTCACCCGGTGCTTTGTTATTTTTGAGACGGGCAATGTGGCGCTTGATTTCATCTCTGTCGGGTGGTCTGGAATCTGGGTACCTGAGTAAGGGTTCCTTGGTCTCAATGGCGCTTTGCGGTTTAGAGCAATTAAGTAAATTCTTGAAGTAATCTGCCAGAATGCTGCAATTTTCTTCATTTGACGTTGCCAGTGTGCCGTCCTTTCGCTCAAAGCATAGAGATGGTGGTTTATAGCCAGTGAGTTTGCGTTTGAAGGCTCTGTAGTACTCGCTGCTTTCATTCTTCCTAAAGTTTTGTTCTATCTTTTCAATGAGAGATTTTTCGTATTTACGTTTCTCAGTTCTGAACACCCTAGCTGCTTGGGCACGTTGGGTTTTGTAGGTTTCCCAATCATTTTCTGATTTCGTAGAGTAGTACTGTTTTCATGCACTGAGTCTTTCTTGGAGGACTGATTCGCAGGTACCATTCCACCAGGCATGCTTTTTGCTTCTCTTGATTTCTGCAACGTCTTTGGCGGCCTCAACAAGGAGACTTTTGGCGTCGTTAAAGTCACAGTCATTTGGTCTAGCCTTCTCCTGGAACTCCTCGACCCTTTGCCGAAGTTTATCGTTGTCGAAGCGTGTGATCTGTTTGGTTTTCTTCCTTGTGTTTGCGGGAATTGGTTTGAATTTGATAAGAGACATATAATGATCTGAGGCCACATTGATGCCTTTCTTTACCTTGACATTCATAATCTCAGGGCTGTTTCTCCTGGAGATTGCAACGTGATCAATTTGGAACTCTCCGAGAGCTTGGACGGGAGAACGCCAAGTCATTTGCTTTCTGGGTAGATGGCTAAAGTGGGTCGACATGACCTGCAGGTTGTGATTTTCGCAAATGGACACCAGTCTTTTGCCGTTGGGATTGGTTCTTTTGTGAGCAGGGTAATTTCCTATAACTTTCTTGTACTTCTGTTCACGACCTAGTTGGGCACTGAAGTCACCCAAAAGAAGCTTGACATGGTGTTTGGGGATTTAGTTTAATTTTTCATCCAGGAGGTCCCAGAAATTATCAACTTCGTCTGGATCAGACTTGTTCTTATCGTTTGTAGGAGCATGTGCGTTAACTAGGGCGTAGGTTTTGTTCGCGCATTTAATTGTGAGTATAGACAATCTGTCATTCACAGGTTCGAAATTTGCAACCGATTTAAGGATCTTGGTTCTAACAGCAAACGCGGTTCCAAGCATCACAGCTCCATTGAGGATTCCTCTTTGCGCTTTGCTCTTGAAAAATCGGCAGCCTTCGGATTCAAAAAATCTCTTCATCTGGGTACCTTGTTTCCTTTAGGGCCATTATGGATATCTGATTTTCGTGAAGAGCTTTGGTGAGGGTTTTCAGCTTGCCAGTTTGTGTAAGTGAATTTATGTTGAAAGTTGCTAGAAAGGTTTTAGATTTTGGCCTGAGTTTTTGACTCTTCGGGGTACACCGAGACGCTCCGACTCGTCTCTTGCATGATGTCGAGTCTCCCCCAGAATCCGAACGAGACTCGTGCGCTGTGGCATTCACGACGAGGGATTTATCCGAAGATTTACCCCCTGGGGTATGTTTCTTGAAATATTGTGCCATCATGCTTTTTGACTTGACTTTGCTTTGGACGGGTACCCATCCTTTTACAACTAGGGTTGTTAGCCCTAGAGGTTGCCTCAAGATGTTTTCTGGCTTCTGGTCATTTACCAGTCTTCGCCGTAACCCTGGCAAGGGACCAGTTTTATTTCACCGTGGTATTTTATTTCCCTACTACCTTCTGCTGGCGGCAGAGTCAGCGAGCTTCCCCAATTCCAATGGGACGCGCCCGATGGATGTAACCGGTAAATCCCCACACGGGTATTATTATTATTATTATTATTAGCTACCTGGCCGCCATGATCATGGGTGACTCATTCACATCAGACTCCTCAGGTTCGACATAGCCTGTCCGAACTTCTAGCCAGTTTGTGGCCTTCGTTGATTAGCAGTCGTTCTTTTCAACTCCTTTCCTGTCTCTTCCATTTTCTCCTCATTTAGCGTTAACAGAGGAAGATCGCCCACTTGTACTTGCTCTTAAAGCTATCGCCAAATGAAGCCTACGGCCGAGTTGCTAATGCTTTCTAGATAAGAGACCACGGGGCTATCTTCTTTCCCAGAGGCGTGAAAAGCTGTAATGTGTATCAGTGCACAAAGAAAAATGTGCATAGCCTTCTTACGATCAACAAGCGCTCTAGAGAACATTCACACACCAACAATACGTATGCTTATTTCTATGGTAATGGCCAGTTCACTGACGGTTTAGAAACAATATAATTAATACTGAATATGGAGCTACATAACGTCACATTTTGAGTTACATGTTGCAGAATTCGATTACTGTTCTGCCCCGTTTACCACAATGACTAACAGAGGATCGGTAATAAAACAGATTACAAGTAATATGTCTCCACTCTGGAGTGGAGGTGTGGTGTTCAACTCATCTACCCAGGTAATTTCTTAATCTTATATAAAGTTGAGAAGAGATAGTTAATGTAGTGTCACTAGTTAGTGTGTGTTTCATTTTACAAGCAGTACAGGAAGTTTAAATTTTGTGTTGTCAAAATCTTGTAACATTCCAGTGATGCTGGAGGTGTTTCTTTCATTGAACATGTGTTGACAGACGTAATCATGGCCATTTGCCAAGGTCTATGAATATAGACCCATTTTCCAAAGAATAAACGACGTGTATAAGCTGTACGGAAGTGAGCAAATACATTGTTCATTAGGAGCACTCCTTGGATTGTAGCCTATTACTCGTCCATGTACCCAAAAAATCATAATTATTGTGCATTCATAAAAATATGGAGACAACGAACGTAAACAAATAAAAAAAAGCTTTGCCACAATACCTCTAAATGATCATAAACGCAGTGCAGCTTTCATGGTTTCTTTTCTTCGAACTCCTGGCACTGTCCTTCAAGGAATTAAGTTGCATTACTTGTAATACCTAAATATTGTCTACGAGCAACAGTTTAGTTTAAATTGTTTAAAATGTATGTATAACACTACCAAAATCATCTAGTGGAGGGTTGAGTTTTATAAACTGCATTTAGTTTTACATTTTGGACTGGATTCCGCTCTTATTGCACGTTCTCATTATTACCTAACCCGAGAAATAACACAAATGTAGGCTCACTTAGTTACTGATCATCTATGTTACTTTTAGGATTGTACTGCATCATCAATAAAACGCACTGCCATACATCTACATAACAAGAAGAAAGGCAAAAATGCAATTAACACTCAGCTCAGAAAAATGAACATACTCCTGTATTCTTCATAATAGTTACATTTTCGGTTATGATTTTCGTCTTCCATAAGCTTCTCCTACACTTACTCGAAAGAAATGAGAAAATTGGTGTATAGTGCATATTGTCACATGAATAGTTGGATATTCGTCGTGATGCACACAACATTTTTAGCATTGTGGAAATTTATTCCCACAAAAATATGCAATACGGTATCGATTCAATGAACAAATTCCACAAGAAGCAATACGTTCCTCGATTTACATTTCTCACCCCACGGTAATAACATACCTAACCTAAACTATGTCTCATTACGTATCTCAGTAAGAGCTCTTTATAATATACATGCGGATGTGATAAATTTATAAAAGAATCAAGCAATATACTTAACAATAAAGGTCTGTCTTTCACCAGTCACAGTTATCCAAGGAATGCTCTCAATCACTGTGTATTACTTTCACAAATTCAACTCATAACATTCCTTTAGCCGCCTTAATCGGTCAGCTGATGGGCTTGGCACGCTTCCTACAGTATGACCTGTGGGTAGGAATGAAATTAACGCAAGTTTTGTCCCTAGCCTGTTTTTTGTAGGTTGTTACGCTTCTAAACAACTTTATTGCTATATATTCATATAAGTGTGTTTTCATTTCTGTACTACATTACATGTTGTAGGCCTACATGACCAATGAAAAGTACAGGTTTTCACAGTTCATCTTTCCAACAACAACAAAAAATGCCAATGCTTGCGGTACGAGCAAGTTTATAATTCCCTACAATTCCTGATTATATCAAGTCTATAAGTTTACTAATAACATAATTTAATTACATACATTCCTTTAGCATGTTCGAATACATAAGTTCAGAGTTCACCAATTACAAGTGATGTTTTTAATTCCTGTACTTCGTCTTCTTTTGAAAGCCTCATTAAAATAAGTCATTAAAATTACAGTTTTTCTCCGTGTTTCGTCGTATTTTTTCTCTAGAAAATAAGGCACTGGTTAAAAAGTTTATAGGCACTGTAATTTTCCTTGACTTAACCACTTCAGTCCTTGGAACTACGGATTATTCCAGAGATCTCCAGTGAACTGAATAATGAAGTTACCTCTTACACACATTACACCTTTAGTTTCGTTATTTTACGATGTAATTCTCGTTATATTGATCGGCACGTGTTACATTTTTAATTAGTATTCCCTCTTTAAAGTTATTGTATAACTCCTCGCAATTTTTACCAACCTTGCAGTCACGTTTAATTTCAATGTTTGTCCGATTTCTTCCATCATTGTACTTTAATGGAGGAACACATTAAAAGTATCTGGACACCTCTCTGAAAATGCACTTGGACCGTGCCACGTTCCCTGTATATTGTGGGTTCACCCTACGTCCTAACTCTGCCGGGGTGTCTGAATGACTGTGGACGAATGGCAGCCCATCCATCCTCAAGAGTCGAAACCAGAGAAGAACGAGATGTTGGACGCTGAGGCCTGGAGCGAAGGCAACGTTCTGAACTGAACTGGGATCAGGTCGGGACTCTGGGCAGGCCAGTCCATTTCAGAAATGTTATTCTCCACAAACCATTGGTTCACAGATGCAATTTTATAACGGGTGCATTGCCATGCTGATTTGAACAATCATCGTCCCCGAACTCCTCCTCTACAGAACGGTTTAAAACGTGTTCATATCCTTCCGCATTTGAAGTTTTCTTAAGCACAATAAGGGGACAACACCTAACCACGAAAAACGTCTGCATACCATAACACCACCTCCTCTGTACTGGTACTTACTATTGGCACTGCACATTATTACAGGTAACATTCTCCAGTCATTCGCCAAACCCAAACTCTTCCATCGGGTTGCCACGGGGTATAGCGTGAGTCATTACTCCAAATCACTCGTTTCCAGTCATACACTGTCTAGTGGAGCCACTCT
The DNA here is from genome assembly GCF_040414725.1 of Anabrus simplex. NCBI lineage: Eukaryota > Metazoa > Arthropoda > Insecta > Orthoptera > Tettigoniidae > Anabrus > Anabrus simplex. Next base: position 42,884,390 of record NC_090272.1, on the reverse strand, counting down.
TTGCACAAGTTCGCGAACGACGTCAGTTTCTCGAGGGTGCCGACTTTTTGAGTTTTTTGGTGTTCGTTCCGTACTCGTTGGTGTAACCCATCCACAGCCTCCTAGCCAGGTTGTATGATAATGATGACCACCTACGCGTGGCTATTAACCATGTAGCACGGGAGGGGATGAATTAGCTGACCAGGTTACGAAAGAGGTGGCTTCATTACCGTCTAGTTCTGCTGTTGTGTACGCGGTACTAGGTATATTAGTGCTGTACAATCCTGGAGTCTGAACGCCCACAAGTTAAGACCGCTTTCCGTTTTTCACGTAGGTAGGACTTATTTTAATACAACTTGAGGATTGTTGTTGGAAAATTCTACGCCCTTCTACGCCCTCTTACCTACGGAGAGAAGACCACCCAGTGTGTTCCTGTGGATCCCATCTCTGGATCTTTACTGAATGCTTGGATTTTTCCGACCTTAGAGGAGACTGTGGCTGATCTCATCATTGAGGCCATAGAATATACATACTGGGTTGGTGACCACAAATCTTCCACTTACTTGAACCAGACAGTTTTTAACTTCTCTTGTGAACTTTGTTTCTTTCTCTCTCATATTTTTTTACTACTTGTTTAACGTCGCACAAACAGTTCACAGGTTTTCGTTGACGGAAGGATGGGAGAGAGATAGGACTCGGAAGGTAGCTGTCGTGGCATTATTTAAGTTAGAGCGCGTGCAATTGCCTGGTGTGAAAATGGGAAACCACAGAAAAGCATCTGAAGGGCTGAACACGGTGGAATTCGAACCCACTGTTTCCCGAATGCAAGCTTACCGCTGCGTGACCCTAATCGCAGGGCCAACTTACTCGGCCTCCCTCCTCGGCTGATACCTTTATTCCCCCAAGGTCGAAGTTGGAACACTTTCTGTTTCGATTAGAGTTACGAGAGCCTTGTTATCCAGTTGTACTTCCCATAAGATAGTAGCCACCACCATAACCAATATTTCATAACCCCTTTGTAGGTCAGAAAGGGTCATGGACATGCGGAGAGGTCCGGTGCAGGTCTCTCGAGTTAATGCCGTGCAGGCGACATGCGCATCTGTGAGAATGGAGTCCTACCCAAGATGAAATCTAATGCTGAAAATGACAGAAATACCCAGCTCCCGAGCCATAGGAATTAAGTAATGAAAGATAAATCCCCAACCCGACCGAAGATCGTACCCGGGACCCTTTGGACCAAAGGCCATATATAAACCACTGAGTCACAGAGCCGGACAGAAAGTGTTTACTGTGCCATCGTAAAATTTAAAGTATCTATTTATACAGAGAAAACCTCTCCTGTTTCCTTTCTAACAAGTTCTACACCCCCAACCCCCTATGGGTAGCGGCGGTAGAATAATACACCCCGTATCCCCTGCCTGTCATGATAGGCGACTAATCGGCACGGCAGTGGCTCTGAAATTTGGAGCGTGGGTTGGAGACCACAGGGCCCCTAGCTGTGTCCTGTCATTGCTTCCAGTTACTTGGGCCAGGCTCCTCACTTTCAACTATCCTATCCGACCACCCTTGGTCAAATCTTGTTCTTTTCTGACCCCGACGATATTACAGCATTTCATTTTCACGCCCTTCGTGGCCTTTGTCTTTTTTTGGCCGATACCTTCATTTTCAAGTTTTCCCTCTGATTAATGTTAATAGATGATGATTGCCTAGTTGTATTTCCTCTTAAAACAATAATCACCACCACCACTCATAAAGGAAAATGTCGAGTTTCTATTTCTGTAACTGATTTTATAGTCGTTCCTTTGTTCGTCATTATCAGTAATGTTGAAAAGGGGCATTGTTGCTTGAGTTGCTGTGGAGGGAACGTTCAACCGTATTACACACGCCTGTTGAGTTGTCTTGATGATCTGTGAGATACCCATCGGTGAGAGTCAAATCATAATGAAAAGGTACAATCAAAAGAGGTGGATAGGGTTGGGGCTCTGATCAGGAATTTGGAAGCTACGGAAAAGTTAAAGATGGCAAACATGAATTTCTATGTGTAAGGTTTATCTCCAAAAACAATAGGCAACTCGATGTGTTTGGAATGTAGGGACCGAAGAAGGTGACGCAGCCACTTCATTAGCGTTAGATCAAACTATGAAACTAAACACGAGCACCAGAATTACTATCGTGCGCGTCACAAGTATGAGAACAGTTTTTCAAGTTATCTAATATCAAGGTCCTTGAAAATATGCTTCTTACAAACATACTTTTACAAATCAAAGGCTCGGTGGTTCGTATTTTACGTAAATTAACGATATCAACAGTCTCACAAAACTTAAACCCTGCCTGAAGTTCTGTGCTCTAATTTCGCTATTGTATTCCTTTTGTTGCAGATGGTCGACGTTTGCCTAGCTCATCCTGCTGAAGTGTCTGAAACTACGGCAAGAAGTGGTGCGGTGTTCTGGTGAACTCTTCGTGTAGTAACCACTTTTCAGATCAGTACAATGATGACTAACAAAACCCGCACGGTAACTCATGAAAACACTTTTGTGCATTTCTGCACTTCTCAACGGGTGTATGATATGATTTCACCAGGGACACATTGTCGGAAATCTGTTAATATCTGACTCTCAGTTGAAAGGCGTTGCGGAATCACCTACTGGAGCTATAATTCCTGAGTTCCATCCATTACAATGAGGTAATGTTGTAGAGAACATAGACTATAGGTTGCGTTATCATTCGACAACCATCACTGCTGCTTCGTTCTGAATTGTACAACATATGAAGAGAAGGTCTCCAACAGGCGGTGTGTAATATCCTGATACGCTTACTCGATTTCCAAAGGGCAGGAGATACGTGAAGGACTGTCCGAAGACGAATTAAGTGCACCGAGGAATGTTCATACGACGTCCTCGCCTCCAAAGTATTAAATATTGACAGTTTACGAGTTGGGAGTTTAGGTTTAATTACTAAGGAGGATTATGGATAGTGTAGAAGGTACGCATGTTAAGTGGCTTAACGTGTGGACGCCGTACGAACGGAAAAAATGCTAAGAAGTAGAAGACCTCAAATGAAAGGAGGTAACGATCAACGTGATACTGACATACTCCCCACTACCTCTGATGTAACTTCAATCTCATATCCCTTCATGCAAATATGTTGGCTGTATTAATACATCTCGCAAATGTTATCAACAAACATACAATCTAATGTGTATTAAAAGCCAGAAGGATGTGGTGGTGGCAGTGGTAGTGCCTTTGCTCTAATGTGATGCAGAACAAAATTATAACAACCGTCTCTCGACTTTATCCGAGGATAAAACAAATGTTCGATTCTTCGATTTATGAAAGGGTGTGTAAATGAAATCTACTAGTACCTCGAAGAATATAATCAGTCGACGTCACCAGATAACAAGAAATAATCAGGAGAGATCAAATGGGAAGGATTAATGTGAGGAGCCTTGCCTTTGTTCATCACAGTTATGGTCCACGTCGAGAAGCCCTGGATGTTCACCGCTTATGGGCATTCGAGTTGTAAGTTCCTTAAGAAGCAAAGTGTTCTCGACGCAGCGGACGATCAAGAGAGACTTTACGATGTGGCCATGTAGTGAACAACTGAGTGGCTACGGTGATGGCGATAGCAAAACTTATTCGTATTTTAGTAACACTCGATGTGGTGAAATTCCTTCCAATGTAATTCAGCTACATACAGCGAGGATTGAAGCCAATTCTCCGAGGACAGCAGCTAACTAGCCTTCATCACCATGATCAATTCAAGGTAATAAACTCAACTAAATCTCATCAACTAGTTCCTTTTTAAAAGTGGGGAAAAGGGGGCCACTGTCGGGGCATTTAGATGGTCGTGGCTAGCGATTCTGCATTCTTACCCGAAGACACCAGATCAGATCGAGGATTTTTACCTGAATCTGGGGGCTGTATTCAGGTCTATTCAGCATACGTGAGACAACTCAGGAGCTACAGCGGCCCCGGTTGTGAAAGCCAAGAATAACATTCAAAAGATTGCGACATTATGACCAGGCATCAACTCGTGATCTGCAAGCACTGGTCGCTCATCAGCACTTTACCCACATAGTGCTTCATATACCAATAGTTGATCTAATCTTGTATTTCATGACGCGGATACTTTCAATTCTGCTTATCAACTCACTAGCAATCACATGATATACCTCCTGTGCAAAGTAATAATGACATAATTCAGAGTATGAAATACTGGGGACAAATGAACTGTTTAAACAGGGAAAAAAAATCCTGAGTTCAAACGCATTCGCTGTGTTATTATTTTCTACAATTTGGATCGGTGCGCAAGGTACACAAATTACGTCATATTGAACTGTCGTGCACTTTAATTCCCCAAATTGCTGGTATGTCAATTTTAGGTACAATGTTACTTCCACATGTCTCAGTCAAAGTAGGTAATGGCCCCGTCCATGGCTAATTAGTTAGCCTGCAGGCGTGGTCTTTGATCGAATGGGAACGGGGTTCGAATTCCGGCCGGGTCGGGAATGTCGAACTTCGTTTTTAATTCCTCTGGATAGAGGAAAGGCTATAAGTGCCGTCTTCAACATTAGAATTCATCCTAGGAAGGGTTCCATTTTCACAGACGTGCACGTCGCTCTTCGGCGTGAACTTGAGAGACCTGCTACAGGCCTCTCCGGAGCTTGGACGCCATTGAACGTAATTGAACATCAGTCCAGAAATCAGTTATTTATATTACGATATACCACAAATGTACGGCGAATGTGGACCAATAAATGTTGTATTTAGATTGTCGTTGAGGTAAAAGTATTTCGTAGCCACTGTTAATATAGTTATTATTATATTGATGTTGATATAAGATTTTTCTAAAAAGGGTTCTCTAAATTATTTTTGTTTGATCCTCAGAATGAAGAAATATTGATCCTGACGAGAATTTTTTTCTCAACAAGTCCATGGAGCATTCTTCCGCATTGCATGTGCAAAATTAAGAAAGAAATTGCTACAAAAAAAATGAAAGAAGGTTCGGAAAGGCTATTTTCCAAATTTACTCAGGAAATGGTACAGCATGACTCAACTTTGCATAAAGGTATGATGACTTGAACAACCGTTTATTTAATGTCTAAAATGATCCAATGAACTACCTTCATCAGAACTAAACGATGAGCGCAGACTTCTGTTCTAAAAGACGAACTAGCATTTTGTTTAAGAGAGACGTCCACAGTACAGACATGAAATAATGCTACACATTGGGTCATTTAATGCTTCACTGTTGAAATAATCATCCGTTATGTTTGTCCATTACAACTTGCTAGTTGTAGAAGTGTCAAAGCGAGTCTGGACGTGATACTTCACGTGTAGTTGGCTGACTTAGGATAGGTAGTGTTGGGACATTCTTTCAACTTGATGGTAAACCATGTTTAAAGCACTGACTGTGGCTCTGTGTCCTTAGAAATATACGAACTGCTGTTAACGGAATATTCCTGTTGAAAAAACCAGAACCCAATAGTTCTTTCGGGTAGGATTGTCGCCATAGTTTAGTATAGGCCACAGATTGTGATGGCGATTATTGTACAGTACAGTGTTCCATAGTGGCGGCACTCGGAGCTTATCCGTTTTAGTCGGCTCTTACGACAGGCAGGGGATACGCCCTCCCCCCCCCCCCACAGGATGACTAGTGCAATTATGCTCTATAGACTTGGCCGGGGGGGGGGAAGGGGGATTAATTTGACAGGGATTCGAAAGAAAGAAAGAAAGAAAGAAAGAAAGAAAGAAAGAAAGAAAGAAAGAAAGAAAGAAAGAAAGAGAGAAAGAAAGAAGGATCCATGTCGAGGAATACAGTGGCCACAACAGCGGGTTATCGACTTTGATCGCAGGAAAACTGTGGCGTTTCGAGACTGTGGATTATTAACCAACCGAGGCACTGGTAACCGTGTTGGATGGAATACGGCCACAGTGGTGTGAATGTGGAATCCGTGAGTCGAAGATGGACGAACTGACTGACGTGAAGGAATCCCAACAGCTAGAGCACAACTGAACGGGAGGATACACATCTCGTGGGTCTGGCTGTTACGGGAACTGCAGCTACGTCGCACTCACTTGTTAGGTAGATAGATATGTAGATATGTAGATAGATATGTGGATAGATATGTAGATTGGTATATAGACAGGTAGGTATGTAGATAGGTATGTAGGCAAGTAGATTGGTATGTAGATAGGTAACTAGATATGTAGATAGGTACCGTATGTAGAAAGGTAGATGGATTTGTACTGTATGTTGATAGGTAGATAGATATATATGTAGACAGGTAGATAGATATGTAGATAGGTAGATAGATATGTAGTTAGATATGTAGATAGATAAATAGATTATGTAGATTGTTATACAGATGGATATGTAGATACTTAGATAGATATGTAGACAGGTAGATAGATAGGTAGATAGGTAGGTAAATAGATGTTAGACAGGTACGTAGGGAGGGAGATATTTATGACAGATAGATGCTTGTTTTGCTATTTTGATTTACGTCACACCGACACAGATAGGTCATATGGCGACGATGGGACGGGAAAGGCCTAGGATTGGGGAGGAAGCGGCCGTGGCCTTAATTAAGGTACAGCCCCAGCATTTGCTTGGTGTGAAAATGGTAAACCACGGAAAAGCATCTTCAGGGCTGCCGACAGTGGGATTCGAACCCACTATCTCCCGGATGCGTGCTCACAGCTGCGCGCTCCTAACCGCACGGCCAACTCGCCCGGTACAGATAGATGGATAGATAGGTAGATGTACAGGTACGTAGGTAGTAGGCAGTTGTTTTGACAGATAGACATACAGATAGATAGACAGACAGGTACCGAGGTACGCAGATGTATTGACAGATAAGACAGACAGGTAGATAAATAGATAGATGGATGGATAGATAGGTAGGTAGATAGATAGATAGATAGATAGATAGATGCCCATTACATACTATGTAGAACCCCGCCTCCTTAGTCATCTATCTTCATACTTCTAAATGTGCACCATTCTTTCTCCATATCTAATGCCTACATATCGCTGGCCTTCTTCAATCTCAACTCAGCTCAGCTCAACTCAACTCAACTCAACTCAACTCAACTCAACTCAACTCAACTCAACTCAACTCAACTCAACTCAACTCAACTCAACTCAACTCACCTCAACTTATCCTCCACTGATTAATTATCGACATATAATCAGGCTTCCCTATATTTCCTACAGTTTGTCCTTATTACCCGATCACTTTCACCTCGCACTATTCCGAATATATTCCTTAAGATCCTTCTTTCCCACCAACTCTGCGGTCATCATACAGCACTCCCAACCATACAAATTATAGGTTCTAGCACGGTTGTAGGTCTATGCATATTTTAATCTTGGTATCGCCTCTGATGTTCTAGATTTGTACGTGTTTTGCAAGAGGTAATAGGATCGGTTTTTGCAAATCTGCTGATGTTTTATCTGATCCTAAGTGTTCGTAAATTTCATCCGCTTGGAATTCAAACGTAGAGCAATTCCTCTTTGACTCTTCGGCATTTTCCTACTTCATGTATTAGTTCTAGTTCTAGATACTGTTCCTTGTTTTTTTCAATTGCCTTTACGTCGCGCCGACGAAGATAGGTCTTATGGCGACGACCTTGTTTTCTAGTACGGTACGAGTCGCTTCAAGTGCTTCCTGATACTGCCACGTGTACATGTCTATTAAGAACTGCTCCCTCTTGTTAGATGAGTTTTTTGTGAATTACGTTTTCAAAAAATATAACACGAGTTTAGAGATTACTTCTCTTTTTTTTTAGCCCCTTCTCCAATACAAATGTCCCTGGCACATCTCATTCTATTCTGACTTTACAAGCAGTGGTTTTAGTCACTTTTGTCAGCCCTGTCATTTCCTGTTGGATTACACAACCTTCCATATCTCATTCAGGTTGCTTGTGTAATAACTATCATCTTCCTGTTTAAAATCAACATAATATCTGATGAATCTGTTCGTCATAATCGTAAAATTGCTCCAGTAGTTGTCGTAGTGTACAATGTCCCTGCTCGGTACTTCCCCGATGTACTGTAATATCCATCCACAGCTCCAGTCGTGCGGCTAGAATCTTCAAAATAGTCTTTTGGGGTGAACCAAAGAAACTGTTTTGACTCCTTTCTGACATATGAGGCATCTCCTTCTTTCTCCGTTCTTCAATTATTAGGTTATAAACGAACTCTTCAATTCCATCTTCACCATATGTTAATCCTTAATTCAATCCCATATTCATCTGGTGCTTTGTTATTCTTTACCTCTTTGACTCTCCACTTCTCTTCATCTTTCTTTTCTCCATTCAGTAAAAATAAAGGGATTTATAAATAAGTAGTTATATAGGATGATAGTTGCATAGATAGATAGATAGATAGATAGATAGGTAGATAGCCTTAAGCATCGAGGTTTTATTTTTTTCAAGGCCCTCTTGCTACCAGCTATCATTGTCTTCGTATCTCTGCTACCATGATGCAAGTCTCTTACAACAAATCAGGCTCGTTGTCTTCAACATTATTTTTACTTTCCATAATGTTCCCATCAGCTACTTTTCCCATGTATAGTTCTTCTATATCTCCTTGCAGTTGATTTAAAATTCCATCCTGATATTTTATCTCTGTCTCAGTTTTATCTTGTATTCTCTTTAACTACTTCCGCTTTCTCTAGAATTATCTTCTTATTTCGGTATTGTTCTGTCTGTCTACATTTGCTTTATTATGAAACCTCTCTTACCTTCTTTGTTTATGCGTTTATCGTGTTGCTACATTTCCTGCCTCCTGCTTGACTTCACAATATTTTATAGTTGTATAATGTGTTCCAAGGAACTGTCTTGTTTCCAAAGGCACATATACTATAATGCTCATTGAAATTCTTATTTAATAATCTGCCATATTCTTTCACTGTCTGATTCAGTAACAAAGTTGTTTATGTTCTCGCCAGACTTATGCCTGAATAGCTCCTAAACCCCTTTGCTATTCTTCTTCTCTCCCTCCCCCTCTCCCTCTTTACAATCCTGAGTCCTGTAGGAGTTGTGGTGGTCATTGTAATATCCTAGAAAATTTTTCTCCATGGTTACCTGTCATAGACTCGTTCAATTAGCACTTATACTGTCCTTCTAAATGTACTGGTAATCTTGTTTGGCCTCTTCCTCGTATGGTCTGCCCTTGGGTTGTTCCCTGAATGATCAACTTCTCCATATTTCCTGGTCTTCTCTTCTTTACAAGGTCAAAGTATTTCAGCCGACGGAGCCGAACTTGGCCTGAGATCTTCGTTTCAATTTCAAGCTCTTTTAAGATGGAGATATTTGTGCGTTCATTAGTCCATGGAATTCTTAACATTCTTCTCCAGCTAATCATTCCATTTGAATTGATGTTTCCTTGTCGTTCCTTCTTAAGGTCCATGACTTCCATCCATACATTAGTATGGGAAATACTCGACAGTTTGCCAGCATTACTTTCAGATTCTTAGAAATTTGTTGATCCTTCCACAGTTTCGTTAATTTTTTCATTGCCAGCTTTCTGCATCTTTGCTTAATCTCTTCTCCTGATGAACCAAAATTTGTTTTTCTTTATTCTTCATTCATTTCCATCCCTTCTTTATTTTTCTTCTTCTCGGAATTATGATCGTCTGCAAGGGTAAAGTTTAGCTGTTGCTAGAGTGCCTTGAAATAAAGTACCTCGATGTTGCAGGCTATGTCGGAGTGTACGTGTGGTCTCATACACCTAAATTCGTACGTGCTTTTTTGTGCTGTAGCTGTAGGGTCCATAGTAGGTAGGGTGTTTGTGATGTAGCTGTACGACCCATAATAGCTACGCCCACAAGGTGTGTATCCTCTTGTTCGGGAGTGCGACGAGGCTGTCGGGAGCCTTCACATTGGTCAGTTCGTCCTCTCGACTCGCCGATTTCATACTCGCATCACTGTGGCTGCATTCCGTCCAACACGAGAACCAATGTCTCGGATGGATAATCCGCAGTCTCGATATACAGTCGCTACGATCATTGGAACCCCTGCCGGCATCAAAGAGAGCGGAACGCCTTCGAAAGTAGGACGTACCCTCCAAGTGATTCAGCTGGGCTTCTGAAGAAAAGAAAAAGGCAAAACAAAAGCGTTATTGCCTAAAATCTCTCGGCTTACTATTCCACAGCGTTGTCGTGGAGTTTATAGCGGAGCGTGTTGAAAACAAATGATTGAAATGTGAGCCGCCAAGAGGTAACAACATACTGGAAGCCCAGCCAAAAAATTCTGAGGGACGAAGAGTGTGTTCCGCTACAACTGAAATGTTGCCGCCTGGGAGTCCAATGGACGACGCGACTGTACCACAGTTCTCCCACGATCAAAGTCGACAGCCTCCTGGTGCGACTACTGTATTCCTCAACGAGACAAATGGCAGGAATAATTATAAAAATAAAAGTTATAAATAAATAAATAAATAAATAAATAAATAAATAAATAAATAAATAAATAAATAAATAATAAGAATAAAATAACAAAACCAAAACAAATTAAACTACACCAATCAACCACTCAGCTCTGTATACGACGTTCATGAATATCAAATACTGTTCTTGGTTACGTACTGGGACTAAGGAACTGTGTGTTACACAATTTACGATGATATGATTGCAATCAAGTACTCAGGTTTCTTAAATCATAGAAGTGTCCGTGAAACTTAACGCTTAGGCCCACACGATCTCTATCGACCAACGAGAACTTGGTAACTATTTGTTGAATACCACACGGGGAGTCTAGATGTAATCTTTATGAAAATAAAAACTAATTAATTCTATATTAACTCTAGCCAATTATTTTAAGTAGTTTTATTTCATGTTTGAGGACCCTCTCTAAATCCTACGCATCATGAAGGAAAGTAATCAAGTCTGTGTTTATTGTCTAGGAATGATTAAGGTAAGATGTATCTTTCAAAATTTCTACCGGAACACAATTTTTACTGCGATTTCTTGTCACATACTTTTACGCAAATGTTGTATAGCCTGCAGAAAAAAAAGACAACCTTCAACCTTTCCTTAGAAGCGCATTTGTCATTTTTTATTAGCCTTTCCTTTCCTGTATAAAGAAACTTGCGCCTGTAAGCGGAGAGTAATGTAACTAATATGTGCACTGGAGTGAAATATAGAGCTAAAATGTGATCAATCATGTTGTGTTTCAATAAAGACTGTACTGTATTATGTCAGATGAAGTGTATTTATTACTAGCGATATGTGGGTATATACCTACATTAGTAAGGGAGTCCCATTCCCATTTGACGAGCGAGGGACTCCTAAGAAACAACTGGGCGAACGAAATGGAATTCGATGGAGCGCTATCAATATTATTGAGGCACGTAAATGAGCGAATGATGTGGGTAGATTTGGTAGTGGGAGGTATTAGGACAAGAATTATCTCAGTATAAATACACCATGTGAGGGTACAGATGAGGATGAAGTTAATAAGTTTTATGAACCATTGAGTGACATCGTAGTCAGGGTCAACAGCAAGGGTAGGATAGTGCTAAAGGGCGATTTCAATGCGAGATTTGGAAATAGAACTGAAGGATACGAAAGGGTGATTGGTAAATGTGGGGAAGATACGGAAGGTAATAGGAATGGGGAGCATTTGCTCGACTTCTAGGCTAGTATGGGTTTAGCAGCTACGAATACATTCTTCAAGCATAAGGCTTTTCACCGCTACACGTGGGAGGATCGGGGCACGAGATCCATAATGGACTATACCTTAACCGTCTTCGAATTCAGGCAATCTGTTAGGAATGTACGGGTTTTCCGGGGATTTTTCGATCCACTGTCGGATGTGAAGTGAACTAAATATCTCTAGGCCGAGAATAGAAAAAGTAAAATATGTCTGCAGACGAATAAGGGTAGTAAATATCCAAGACGAGGAAATTAAACAGAAGTACACGGATACGATTAGGGGAAAATTCCAGGCAATGGACAGTAAGCAGGTTCAGAATATAGAAAGAGAATAGGTGGCAAACAGGGATGCTTTAGAAGAAACAGCACGGGAATGCCTAGGAACAACTGTGTGTAAAGAGGGGAAAATTTCGAACATCTTGGTGAAATGATGAAGTGAGAGAAGCTTGTAAACGTATAAAGATGGCTTATCAGAAATGGCTCCAAATAAGATCTGTTGTAGATAGGGAATTGTGCGTAGATGAAAGAAGCATAGCGAAAAAAGTAGTTGTTGAATCCAAAAAGGAGTCGCGGGAAGTTTTAGTAATAACTGGAAAGGCTAGGTCAAGCAGAAGGGAAACCTTTCTGGACAGTAATAAAGAATCTTAGGAAGGGAGGAGAAAATGAGGTGAATTGTGTTTTGGGTAATTCAGGTGAACTCGTATTTGATCCCAGAGAATCACTGGACAGGTGGAAGGAATATTTTGAAAACCTTCTCAGCATAAAGGAATATCTTCCTAGCGAAGTCACGAACATGGGGTGGAGGACAATGATATTGATGAAATTACACTTGATGGAGTGGAAACGATGGTAAACAAATTCCAGTTTCATAAAGCAGCAGGAATAGATGAAATTAGGACTGAAATGGTGTAATATAGTGAGAAGATGGGATGAAATGGCCTCCTAGAGTAATAAGATTAGCATGGTGTGTTGGTAAGATGATTGGACAAATGCAGTAATTGCACCTATCTACAAGCAATAACTATCTAGTTATCTCATTGATCAGTATACCAGGCAAAGTGTTATCTGGCATCTTGGAAGGAAGGGTGCGATCTGTGGTTGAGAGGAAGTTGTATGAAAACCAGTGTCGTCTGAGACCACAGAGGGCTGTCAGGATCAGATTTTCAGTATGCGCCAGGTAATAGTAAATGCTACGAGAGGAATAGACAGTTATAATTTTGTTTCGTAGAGCTAGAGAAAGCATATGGCAGAGTACCGAGAGAAAATATTTTCGCCGCTCTGGGGGCTGTGGGATTAAGTGTAGATTATTAAAATCAATTAGAGGCATTTATGTTGACAATTGAGTTGCAGTGAGAATGAGTTCTTGGTTCAAGGTAATTGTAGGGGTTGTTCACAGTTTACACGGATCTTCTGCTGAAAGGTATAAAGTGGCAGGGAGGGACACAGTTAGGTGGAAATGTAGTAAGCAGTATAGGTCTACGCTGACGACTTGGTCTTAATGACAGATTGTGCCGAAAGCCTGTAGTCTAATATCTTGGAACTTGAAAATATGTGCAATGGGTATGACATGAAAATTAGCCTTTCCAGGACTAAACTGATGTCAGTAGATAAGAAATCCAAGAAAAATGCATGTCTGATTGGGGATACCAAGCTGGAATAGGTGGATAATTTCAAGTATTTAGGATGTGTGTTCTCCCAGGATGATAAAATTGTAAGTGAGAATTCATCAAGGTGCAGTAAAGCTAATGCAGTGAGTTCGCTGTTGCGATCAACAGTGTTCTGTAAGAAGGAAGTCAGCTCCCGTCCGGAATTATCTATACATACGTCTGTTCTCAGACCAACTTTGCTGTACGGGAGTAAACGTTGGGTGGACTCAGGATATCTTATTCATAAGTTAGAAGTGACAGACATGAAAGTGGCGAGAATGATTGCTGATACAAATAAGTGGGACGTGGCAGGAGTGTACTTGGAATGAGGAAATACAATCTAAGTTAGGGAGGAACTCGATGGATGATGCTGTACGCATAAACTGGACGGAGTGGTGGTCCATTTGAGGCGAATGGAGGAGAATAGGTTACCCAGGAGAATAATGGGATCTTCTGCTGAAAGGTATAAAGTAGCAGGGAGGAATTCAGTTAGGTGGAAATGTAGTAAGCAATGTAGCAATCTAGGCTATGATGGTTAGACTCGGTTGCTAACGATTTAATAGGATGTATAGAACTAGAATTATATATAAACAGGGGATTCTGGGGCGTTTAGTAAATTCAGAGAGGCTTGCAGACTGAAAGCTGAAAGGCTTTAGTCTACGATGGAGATATAGGTTGAAGAAGATGGTATTAGCACCAAGTGCCTTACAAAGGACAGAGGTAGGAAGTATTAGCCAGGAATGATTTGTTTGTCATAGCGACAGGATGCTGGAGAAATCGTGAGATAATGGAAGTTGCAGATATGCCTTTCCCTGTTCTGGGAAAACGGACTGCCTCATTATTTAATGGAAGTGATGCTGATGAATCCTTTTGGAGAAATTCATATCAGACGATGTGTAATTGTATGAAGTAATTCATACGCGAATAATAGTACCTTTCTTCATAATTTTAGTGTTATTATTTTTCAATATTCAATTGAATCTTGTCCTACTTCCTGGCTAACCTTTGATACAAATGGTCCTATACTCGATTTCCGTCTAGGTCGCGGATTTTAACGGTAATTGGTTAATTTGTCTGGCTCAGGTGATGGATGTTTGTGGTGTCTTACTCCTTAGAAATCGTCTTAGATAAGGCCGCATCTTCAGAGACATGCTGGTCTCCTAGAAAAATACGCTCAGCAGGATTTTCCGAGGCCAGACGCCATTATTATTGCACTTGACTCTTCTGTAAGACCAGACAGGCCTATATTTTACAACAAAAGAGCTCCATAGCTGTAGTCGCGTAAGTGCGGCTGATATCCAGTATTCGGGAGATAGTAGGTTCGAACCCCACTGTCGGCAGCCCTGAAGATGGTTTTCCGTGGTTTCCCCATTTTCAGACGAGGCAAATGCTGGGGCTGTACTTTAATTAAGGCCACGGCCGCTTCCTTCCCAGTCCTAGCCCTTTCCTGTCCCATCGTCGCCATAAGTCATATCTATGTCGTTGCGACGTAAAGCCGACAGCAAACATATTTTACAACTTATCTAGAGTATATACGTTCCACCAACACTGGGACTTCTGCAAACAGACCCCCAACGAGTGACTGGACTACAGTGTAAGTTTCAAAATGCCGGGACTGAACTCCGTGTGCGAGATTCGGCAAAAATATTCCATTTTCCCTGAGCAAACGCTTCCACTTTTACACAGACATCAGGGACGCACAATAAGCTGCGACGAAATTATGGTCGGTGTCATTGTGTGTACAGTCCTTTGTCCACGGGGAGCACTTCTTCCTTGCACACGAGCTGCTGCAGGATGAATACTGCTCGTAATGCGCGTCCCTCGTGTCTACAGCGAAGTTCCTGTAATTACGAGGGTCGAGTCATATAAGTCATGGCAACTATGTTTTTTTCTCGCGAACAGGAGACAACACGGAAAATCTAAGATATGCATTTGGAAATATAGGGCATGTACTTATGCATAGTGCCTGAAGACAAATTCTCGTAGGAGATTCTCGTAGGAAAATGACAGAAGACAAGCCATTGGCAAACGTTGTTTTATTATGGTATAGACACCAAATAAACAAGACGTAAATAGGACAGGTCTCCACTGGTTACAGACCTTCGAAATGATCACCCAAGGTTTCCATTGTGCGTTGCCAGCGGTGGGGCAGGCGCTGAATACCATTCGCTGCATGTGTATCGCTAACGTGTGACACCTCTCTCCGAAATGGTGTTACGATGTCCTCTTTGTTACCAAACCGTTGTCCACGTAATGGCTTCTTGACTTTGGGGATTAGATCTTAGTCACGTGAGCTCAAGATCAGGTAAAAAAGGCGGGTGTGGAAGAACTAGGGATGGGACAAATGGTTACTTTCCCGTATCATGTTCCTGTGTGCGTTACACTGTAGTATTAGGTTGGAGTATTAGGATATAAAAGTAACATAATACAAGTTGCCGGTCAACTTCTGGAAGGAACATTTCTTATACCTGTTGTCTCTTGTAGCCCCTAACCACACCTTAGTAAGCACTTATAAATAGCAATACTGTATCTTTATCTCGCTTTCTTCTCTCCCACTGTATCTTTCGCTAGCTCGTCACTCACATTCTTAACTATTCCTGGAAGAATGTTTGCAGTGAACTATTTACATTCCGAGAACTAATACCAATACTTCGAAATCATGATGTATAAGAAGTGCCGTGTCTGCTATGTGCATTCATAGATATGCAAGGATCTGTAGTTAAACAGACATTAGGACCAGACTTTAAAAAATATGTTGATGAACGAGTGTCATATACACTTCAGATGCCGCCGGAATGGGCCATGGGAAAATATCCCTACCAGGCAAGACGTAAGCAGAGTTTAATCCAGTACTTTATTTTCTTATTTGTTATTTTACGTTGCACAGACACAGACTGATCTCAAGGTGACAATGGGATAGGATAAGACAGGACTAGGTCGGATTCAACCATGGCCTTAACTGAGGAATAGTCCCAGCATTTGCTTGATGTGAAAATGGGAAACCACCGAAAACCATCTTGAGGACTACCGTCAGTGGAGTTCAAATCCACCATCTCCCGAATACAAGCTAACAGCTACGTAACACAAACCGTGTAGCCAACTCGCCCCGTAAATCCAGTATAAAATGCTCCAAAATCGTCTTTTGTCATTTACAGAAGGTTGCGGATATGTGGTAAACAACAGTGTAGGTGGCTTGTCCAGCGTTTTTTTTTTTTTTTTTTTTCTTTCTGTATACCACTCCTTCTCTTTTGTATTGGTAAAAAATGCTATAGCAGATTTTGCTGCACTGCCTCACAGGTTGCAGTCGATGACGAAATATCAGAACGCACAGATTCACGTGATGGGATTTGCGATAGCTTTTCAGGACCTGATATTTGAGTACCATGTACATTGTCAGAATCATATGAACCGGTAGAATTTTTAATTTTTTAAAATAATAATGGGGTATCTTATTTCAACGCGTTTCTAAGAAACCATTTTCCTGTAAATGAGCTTTTGTCCACATAAATCGTATCGGATGTAATACATCCACTCGCTCATTGTCCAGAACACGGAGTGAAACTCGAGACGCAAGGTGGGAACACCACGCGTATTTGTTTCGAGGAACTACGCTACTGTACGCATTGCCGCCAGTAAGCCTAATGCAAAGCACTTCAAATAACTAAAACCGGGCGAGTTGGCCGTGCGCGTAGAGGCACGCGGCTGTGAGCTTGCATCCGGGAGATAGTAGGTTCGAATCCCACTATCGGCAGGCCTGAAGATGGTTTTCCGTGGTTTCCCATTTTCACACCAGGCAAATGCTGGGGCTGTACCTTAATTAAGGCCACGGCCGCTTCCTTCCAACTCCTAGCCCTTTCCTATCCCATCGTCGCCATAAGACCTATCTGTGTCGGTGCGACGTAAAGCCCCTAGCAAATAACTAAAGAATATTTGTAACCGACCAGCAAGTAACAGGATAGGAATATCAGTACTGTCACTAAACTGTTACAAAATTATCGCTCGCGCCTGCGCAAGAGTGCACCCTTAAAGCGAGCTGCTATGCTTCCTAATACCCGTTAGCCAATCAGAAACTTCCTGACTTTCCCTTGGCTTCGCTGAGACAGTTACTTTTGTATTAGGGTCTCCGGAGGAACATAATATTTCTGGAACAGCTTACTGTTATGGTTTAGGATACAGTATCATGTTACGATATGTAACTCCCAGGAAGAACCTCCCATCTCCACCGTTGTAAGCGACGCTGAACGATGGCTGCTGTTTGAGCGTATGAGTTGTCGCGTTATTGTGTAGGATTATGGCATTGTCCAAATGACCTGGACGTTTGGTTCGCACTGCACGGCGCAATTGTTACAACAAAAAGGAATTGTAATAAAGTGCATTGACAGTGTGCCCCTCACGCACTGGATGAACGTCTCCACCCACCTCGCCACTGTTCTATATAGCATGGCAAGCACACCTAATGCTTCCCGCAGCTTTGCGTCGCATTGGCGTGCATTTCTGCCGCGGAGAACTGCTATTTTAATATACGATCGTTGCTCCTGCTTGTTGACTTCCATTTTGTGACGCTCTCACCCACACGCTGAACTTGGGGACATGTTTAGACCCACACTGTTGTTTGCATACCCCATCTAGTGGCATCATACGCAAATACATACCGTACGTTTCATAATGCATATCTTAGATTTTCCGTGTTGTCTCCTGTTCGCGAGGAAAAAAAATAGCTGCCATGACTTATGACTCGACGTACGTACTACATTACGTTTATAGAGGAGGGAACTTAACCCAGATAACCCTGAATTATTTTTTGTTTGTAATGAGGAACTTTTCCATGAAAATCTATCATTGAGGTTGTAAATGAAGCGAAAGAAAAAGGTTTGCCGAAATTCTTTGCTTAGTATGCCGGAAATTGAGCATCCTTCCAGAAGGACGTCAGGGATACCCACTCTCTGATCATCCTTCCAAAAGGACGTCGGGGAAATACACTATTTACTATATCATCCATTACTTTTGAAATAAATTTTTAAGCAATTCCAGAACATTCATTTATTTATTAATTTTTCATTAATGAAGTAATTTATTTCTCATCACATATCATATTCTAAGCATTACACCTTTGTGTGGAATGGTACAAAGTATGAAACGTGCAAAGCATAGTTACATTTGATACACATTGTAGTGCACTTCTTTGAGCAATGTTTTCAATGAAGCTGCGTTTTTTTCTTAGTGTGAGTGACAATTGAAAGATCTGCCACGTAATGCTCCACTCCGTCAAAACGTGCATCCACTTTACGTTTCTTAGATGGCCTCCCTTTACCTTTACCAGAAATCACTCTTTTATTGGATTTCAAAATAGATGTAACCACACGTTTTCTAAAATTCAAATGATCTAGTTTTCCACCGTGTTTCCGATAGAGTTTCCAGGCATTTTGTTCTGCTAAATCTATCATGTGTGCTATCAGGGGGAAATACCATTTCTTTCCACTGATTGACACCTTGTAGAGTGAAATATTCTCATCAGCCCGATCGATCCCACCCATTTCTTTGTTGTAAAGTAAAAACAAATGCGGCTGTGTCACTGAGATAGTTCATCTTTGCACACGTGAAGAGCGGAGAACCTTATTCTCAGAGGGTTCAGTGTGTCAAAGTTAGTTTCTGCAACTGTGAACCTGGAAGGTGGTCAATTGTAGGGAAATATTCTGCTCCTGTGTCTTCATCATGAGATCTCCAACAGGAGGGAAAGTTATTATGTTAAGTGGTTCAGTGTCGGGAACTGCATTCTCTTCGAGAATCCCTAATAGTTCCTTCAGAGTAAGGGCTTTCCTGAAACAAAAGTAACTGTATTTCCCTGACGTCCTTCAGGAAGGATGCGCAACTTTAGGTCATAATTATGTAGTCAAGCACTGATGAAGCCCACTAAAAGCTCATATCATACTTAAAACGACAAATCTAGTATAGTATCAAACTGTGTTTTGAATGATCTGAAAATATCTAGGTAAATAATACTCACACTTCTACAATGACATCAGTCAGTTCTTCCATTGTAAGAACAATTTGACTGTGAACTTGGAGAATACCAAGGAGGCTTTCGTCCGGGGAGAAGTTGTCCAGATCAAATTATCAGTTTAAAGTGGATTATGAAGCATCATAGAGTTAGAAACAAAAAGCTAGTTATCAAATTTGTTGATTTTAAAAAGGCGTATGATAGTATCCATCGTGAGTCATTATTGAATATCTTTGGTTTACATCCAAAACGTATTCGCCTTATTGGAATTACCCTTAAGAACACTAAATCTAAAGTCAGATTTAGAAATGAACTCTCAAAGCCATTTGACATTAATACTGGACTTCGGCAGGGAGATGGACTCTCGCCATTATTGTTTAATTGTGTGTTGGAAAAAATCATGCGGAAATGGAATAAGATGTGTCAACCTAACATCAAGATTGGCAGAAAAATAAGACTCAATTGTTTAGCATTCGCTGATGATCTTGCACTACTTGCTAATGATATGGAAGAAGCTAAATTGCAAATAGAAGAACTTGATAACATAGCAAGGAAAGTTGGATTGCAAATTTCATATGAAAAAAAAAGAAGAAATAATGCCAACCTTCCCTGTTACAGCACCAACCATTGCCTTAGCCAATACCAAACAAATTAAAATTGTGAATAAGTTTAAATATCTTGGTGAAATTATAACTTGGAACACCAATGAAAAATCATCAATAGAAAGCAGAACATTTCAGTTAAAAAAGCACAACGAATTACATGGCCAACGTACAAGAAAAAATCTCTTTCAATAAATGCTAAACTTCAACATTACTGTTCCGTCATTAAACCTGAAGCGACTTATGCTTGTGAAACACTATTTAAATTGAACACCAAAGCAACAACTGATACACTGCGAAAGGTTGACAGAAGGATACTCAGAACAATCATTAATAAAAAACATCAGGTGGATGGACAATGGAGATTATTGCCTAATGCAGTGGTTTATAGGGAAAGTGAATCTATAATAGATACGATGAGAAAAGGAAGAATTGCCTTTTTCTGTCATCTTTCTAGATTAAATGATAATAGGATAATAAAATAACTATTTATTTACTTTTGGAAAAGTAAAACAAAAAATAATTGGTTTAAAGAAGTTCAGAATGATTTAGAAGAGCTGATTATTACAATGAAGCAAATTGAAAATAGAAAAGAAAAAAGGATTCTCAAGAACAAACAAATAATATTGTCATTAAAAACTGTACAACACAAACAATATGTCATATCTGATGAAGAAAGGGCAGCCAGAATGAAAAGGTTTTTGGAAAGGTAGAAGATGATGCAAGCTAAATCTTCAGTTAATTCTTTGTTAACGTAAATGTATTTGGGTTTGATTTAAGTGCTCCAATGTGGGCGTAAACTATGTAAATAAATAAATAAATAAATAAATAAATAAATAAATAATAGGACTTGTTTCATAAATACAGTAATTATTTTGAAGGAATGTTTTATATACGAAGCTATCAAAAATAATCACAAGTAAAATAATTAGAAGTTGCTCCATAAATATATTTTCTTAATAAATAACCTGTTACCGTGCTGTATATTATGCATCTCATGATACGAAATGTGAAAAGCTCTACCACCAGATGTAGCGCCTGAACAGTCTCCACTGGGAAATGTAGTTCTCTGAAGGAATGCCCGCTTTCTAATCTTATTTCTTGCTATAAAACCATCTTCCACTTTCTCCAGATTTAACGGCTTGGCAGCCTCCGAAGACTACCAACACCACGTTTTAACGGGATTTAACATCTAGGAGGAGAACATTTTGTGGTGTTGGGCGTGGGGCTGGATTAAGGCTAAAATGCCAATAAGTTTTCATTTAACAAAGTTCTTTCAAAATTACGCCGCTACTTAAAATGAATGTGAAAATATGTTTTAAATGATAAGGAACCTTACGCCATTGTCAATCAATCAATCAATCAATCAATCAATCAATCAATCACTAGTCATCTGCATATAGGGCAGTCGCCCAGGTGGCAGATTCCCTCTCTGTTGTGTTCCTAGCCTTTCCTTAAATGATTGCAGAGAAATAGGAAATTTTATTGAACATCTCCCTAACTCCCCTTCGTATGAACGAATATTTGCCCCAATTTGTCCCATTGAATTCCAACTTTATCTTCATATTGTGATCTTTCCGACTTTTAAAAATACCACTCAAACGTATTCGTCTACTAATATCAATGCACGCCATCTCTCCACTGACAGCTCGGAACATACCACTTTGTCGTGGTTCGGGAGATAGTAGGTTCGAACGCCACTGTCGGCAGCCCTGAAGATGGTTTTCCGTGGTTTCCCATTTTCACTCAAGGCAAATGCTGGGGCTGTGCCTTAATTAAGGCCACGGCCGCTTCCTTCCCACTCCCAGCCATTTCCTGTCCCAAGGTCGCCATAAGACCTATCTGTGTCGGTGCGACGTAAAGCAACTTGCAAAAAAAAAAAAAAAAATGTCGAGCAGCTCGTCTCCTTTCCTCCAGGTTCTCCCAGCCCAAACTTTGCAGCATTTTTGTAACGCTACTCTTTTGTCGGAAATCACCGAGAACAAATCGAGCTGCTTTTCTTTGGATTTGTTCCAGTCCTTGATTCACGTAATCCTGGTGTGGGCCCCATACTCTTTATTTAAAATCATGTTTATGTTTGAGTCATCAGTCCATAGACTGGTTTGATACAGCCCTCCACGCCACCCTATCTTGTGATAACCTTTTCGTTTCTACATAACTACTACAAGGCCACATGGTTCCCAGGGGAAGATTTACAATTATATTTAGGTGATTTTCCCAATGAAGATCTTTCCTTACATTAATACCTAGGTACTTACAATGTTCCCCAAAAGAAACTTTCACGCCATCAACGCAGTAATTAAAACTGAGAGGACTTTTCCGATTTGTGAAACTCACAACCTGACTTTTAATCCCCTTTATCATCATACCATTGCCTGTTGTCCATCTCACAACATTATCGAGGTCATTTTCCAGTTGCTCACAATCTTGAAACTTATTCATTACTCTATACAGAATAACATCATCTGCAAGAAGCCTTACCTCTGATTCCACTTCTTTACTTTTTTTCTTTTGCTATTTGCTTTACGTCGCACCGACACAGACAGGTCTTATGGCGACCTTGGGACAGGAAATGGCTGGGAGTGGGAAAGAAGAGGCCGTGGCCTTAATTAAGGTACAACCCCAGCATTTCCCTGGTGTGAAAATAGGAAACCACCGAAAGAAACATCTTCAGGTCTGCCGACAGTGGGATTCGAACCCACTATCTCCCGAATGCAAACTCACAGCTGCGCGACTCTAACCGCACGGCCAAATCGCCCGGTACTTCTTTACTCATATAATTCATATATAAAAGAAAACATAAAGGTCCAATAATTCTGCCTTGAGGAATTCCCCTCTTAATTATTACACGGATGGATACAGCTTCGCTTACTCTAATTCTCTGAGTTTTAATATTTAGAAATATAGCCACCCATTCAGTCACTCTTTTGTCTAGTCCAATTGCACTCATTATTGCCGGTAGTCTCCCATGATCTACCCTATCGAATGCCTTAAACAGGTCAATCGCGATAAAATCCTTTTGACCTTCTGAATCCAGGATATCTGCTATACCTTGCTGGAATCCTACACGTTGAGCTTCAGTGGAATGACCTTTCTTCAATGCGAACTGCCTTCTATCGAACCAGTTATTAATTTCGTAAACATATCTAATATAATCAGAAAGAATTATTTCCCAAAGCTTACATGCAATGCATGTCAAACTGACTGGCCTGTAATTTTCAGCTTTATGTCTATCACCCTTTCCTTTATACACAGGGGCTACTATAGCAACTCTCTATTCATCTGGCATAGCTCCTTCGACCAAACAATAATCAAATAAGTACTTCAGATATGGAACTATGGTCTTTAGTATACCCCCCGAAATGTTACCAAGTACAGTATGGGCCGAGACCCACTCTACATCTACCAATCCCGATTTGTACATCGCCGCAGCAAGCAGCGGAGAACCGCGCAGTAACGTGCAGCCTGTGATGCGACGAAGGGTAGATAGCAGGGATATATTTTTGCCAAGGTCATGGGCACGGGTATGATTCGTCCGACTCGTTGGTTGAATGGTCAGCGTACTGGCCTTCGGTTCAGAGGGTCCCGGGTTTAGTTCCCGGTCGGGTCGTGGATTTTAATCGCTTCTGATTAATTCTTCCGGCTCGGGGACTGAGTGTATGTGTCCGTCCCAACACTCTCCTCTTCATATTCAGACAACACACCACACTACCAACCACCACAGAAACACGCAATAGTGATTACATCTCTTCATATAGGGTTGGCGTCAGGAAGGGCATCTGGCCGTAAAACAGGGCCAAATCCACATGTGCT
This sequence comes from Anabrus simplex, assembly GCF_040414725.1. Taxonomy (NCBI): domain Eukaryota; kingdom Metazoa; phylum Arthropoda; class Insecta; order Orthoptera; family Tettigoniidae; genus Anabrus; species Anabrus simplex. Next base: position 42,860,690 of record NC_090272.1, on the reverse strand, counting down.
ACGCAATTAGCACCCGCGACCCCACGGGTGTGGAAAAGCGGTAGCAAAAGAAGAAGAAGAAGAATAAGATGGGCACGCGTATGATTCACCCGTTTGCCGCGCGCGTCCATCAGTCTGGCAGCCTCACCTAGTCAATGAGTCTGTTACTTCGTTAGTCAAATACTAAATAACTTTTAAATTGTATTACATGTGGAATTATTATATTGTAATAAACAGAGCCATCTACAGTTAAAGCCGGAAGGTACGCTTGACAACGCTATACCTATCTGTCAACTGGAGGCCGAGAGAAAAGGGGGCGTGTCCGACTTTGAATGACTTCACCCATATTCCCTACATTTAAACCAACACGGAGATTATGACAAACGCACACTCTTCATAAAACGATACTAAGAAACACACACAACAGTAAATGCATTCACTTAAGTTAGAAATACACATTTTACATTGAAAAAAAAAACCACTTCACGAACAGTACTCATAAGCTCAATTATTGTGGAGTTTTTATAGCTTCCTCACTGCTCACATAACTCTTGTTCTTCATCTACTTTCTATAATTATGTAACACGACACTGGAAAATGTAGACAATAAACAATTTATCAGACCGTTATTTATATCTGCTTCACTACTCTGCCAGAGACCTAAACATGAGTCACAGTTTATCTTTCTGGATATTGTTCTTACTGCATACCCAGAAATGTACAGTATATTACCCCTGACATCTCAAAATGTCCACCAGAAATTTCACATGATAAAAGTGAGTCTTAACTTGTTTAGCACTTCCATATTGGGCCTAATATCACTTGTCTTGATGGCATCAGACATTTCTAATTAGCTACAGCCAAACTGCACGTTTCCGTACCATCAACACCACCACCACTGCAAGCCTAAACACCCTTAATCCTAATTTTAATCTCACCTTCTAGACTTGAAGTGTAGTTACATTGCAGTTACAACCATTAAACTATCGGTACTGATCAAATCTTATTTCTAAGTTACCTAACAGTAAATAATGTACATACTTTCACAGGTTCAAACGAAAATATTTGAGTAACTCTTCTCCTTTTAGTGTAAAGTTCGAATTGTTCCCTTAAAAATATAAGGCAGGACAACGAGTCTGTGCTTTCACTGCTTACCTCACGAACCTTCAGAACTAACACTACTACACTATTTAGTTGAGATCACTTGGATATTTTACCATCAGCTAAACATGTTATTTCTTTTACCGACACATGATAACTATTAACATACAGGCCTACAGAAACATTCATATCTTGGTGAATTTTGAGTACATTTGGCAAATCATTCATCTTCTTGTTTTCTGTACTCTTCATTTCCAGTCTCCTACCTTCAAGATTTTTTTAAAAACACTTTTCGATGCCAAATATTTCGGAAAATTTGGTGAAATAATTGGACATGCATCAGGAAGAAGCTCATTAGGTTTAGGTGGTAGTATAGTTACGTTGCCTTTACTATCATAAGTTGTATTCCCTATTGAAAAAACTTTCATCTGTGAAATGTTTTGTGCACACGACTGAATCCTTCCCAGGTTCCCCAATTACCCAGTTTAAAGCGACAAATCTATTTTTGTTTTAATTTCTGAAAGAAGCCTCAACGAGGTAAAAAAACCTTCTTTTTTATGCTATAGTTGCTATGATACAAATTCAGTCTGCGCCTTCACATATAATAATGTTATTGATTTATGTCCCAATAACTACTATTACGGTTTGTGGAGACGCCGAAATGCTGGAATCTTGTCCCGTAGGTGTTCTTTGACGTGCCAGTAAATTACCGATACGAGGCTGGCGTATTTGAACACCGCACTGAGCAGGATCGAATCTGCCAAGCTACTCAGCCCTGCTGCGCCTTCTCATATTTCGATAATAGCTTCTACGTATGCTTATTCAATCACTTACCTTGTTTTCAACTCTAACATATCCGTAAAAAATAAAACGGAACACAAGACGAACTTCACCACACAAAATAGCTTTCACCTTGGCTTCCGCTGCACGTAGCCAAACTTACATGACTCCGGCTTGTAACTAGTCGGCGATGGTATTGAATCAAGATGTCCAAAAACTATTATTAGCACATTTAAAGTTGATAAATTGTTAACGTTTACGTCTCTGTCGAAATTCGCTCTGAGAGCATCAAAAACTCAATTTTGTAGCATTTTTAAAAATTTAATTTCTACACGTCCACCCCCGCCCATCCCGCAGAGCCGGTTACTTTTTGTTGTGTACAAATTGTTGTGATCCCCTCCACTTCTAATTCCCCAATCACCGCTACTGCCAGATACCGTGTGCAGGCATTTTAATTTAATGCCTTCTGGGCTGACTGCGCGACAGTTTCGACGTTCACTTCTATTCTAACAGATGGCAGAGTAGAACGAACCTGTTTTAGGCGAACTATGGTTCAATTTTAATGAATCTTGTCGGGTAAACACAAAATATTTCACCAACAATCTTTTGCATGCTCACATTGTACAACATGGAGTATCGAATTGACTTTTTCCACCCTTCAAAATCCGACTACCCTTGCCGGGTTTGAACCCGCAACCTCGGGATCTGGAGGCCGACACTCTACAGTGGAACCTCGATATCTCGAATCATCTCGGGAGCTAAATTTTATTTCGAGGTATAGAGAATATCATTTTTGAGCATGTATAGCACCACGATAGCACACAATTGAATCATATGTATGTACGGGTTTATAGTGAATACATTATTTTGAACAATATTTAAAAATATAGTATATTTTACAGCATCACTTTAATTATAACCCTTATTATAGTAAATTTTTAGAAGACAGAATACAGTATATTGACATTTTGCTCTCGAAATTGTATTACCTCCATTTCTCGGACAGCGCCCTCCTTTGGTTTCATTCCTACCTGCATGGCCGTCGGCAGTGTGTTACAGATAGAATAAACAAATCAACTTGGCGGTCTGTGCAGTGTGGTGTGCCCCAAGGGTCAGTGTTAGGACCCCTTCTTTTTTCTATTTACATTAATGATGTCTCCCAAAACCTAACGCACTGCAAATACCATATTTATGCTGATGATGTACAAATGTACCTCCATACATCTCCAAATCTAATACTTTCGGCCATAGACAAAATTAATAAGGATCTAACATCGTTTTCTTCTTGGTCTTTGAGATGTGAGCTTAGGTTAAACCCAGCAAAAACGCAAGCCATCATCCTTGGATACCCAAAATTACTCGCGAAGGTCAATCGACTAGAGATTCCATCTATAAGGTTGTGTAATACTAACATACCATTCATGTCATCAGTAAAAGTCCTAGGCATTACTTTCGATGATGACATGTCATGGAAAACGCATATCACGAACATCACCCAGAAAACATTCTCTGCATTTCACATGCTGCGCGGGTATAAATATTTATTTCCTGAAAAACTCAAAAAAATGCTGGTAGAAAGTCTGGTTTTCCCTCATTTCGACTATTGTGGCGCGATTTATAGAGACGCTCGAGGCAAGTTATTGAGCAGATTACAACGTGGTCAAAATGCTTGTGTGAGATACGTCTGTAACCTGCGTACTATGACCACGTAACTCCTTCATATAACCATCTATCTTGGCCCCGACTAGAAATCCGTCGCACTGTGCATTCCCTATGCCATCTCCATAAAATCCTTCATTCTTCACAACCATTTTACCTTACTTCATATTTCAAATACTTATCCTCTTATCACAGTCTTAACATCAGATCCACTAATAATTCCATCCTTGCTTTACCTACCCATAGAACTGCCATTTATGATAAATCATTCACAGTAATTGCCTGCCGTGAGTGGAACCTCCTTCCCGAAAATATCAGGGGGTTAAGCGCTATTCGCACTTTCAAGGAAGCACTTTGGAGACATTTTATGCACCAGTAAGGATCATCTGTAAACTTGATGCTGCTACTTACAACCATTCTATTGTTATGGATGTCCTGGTAGAGAGTCTATTGTAAGTAATACAATGCAATATATGTATATTTCAGTTCCTGGTTAGATGGAAGTATATTTCTTGTTTCACTACTGTATGTAGTTTAGTTTAGTAATGTTTTATTTTACCTGGCAAGATTAAGGCAGTACATAAAATAAGGCCGAGAGTTTCGGCTGTAATTCGTGCTGTGAAATAACCCAACAGAGTGAGCCAACAAGTTGACAATAGGTGTGGGAGTCGAGAAAGCGGGTACTTACCACAAATGATGTCGAGTGTGCACAGGGTCACATACGGGAAGATGTCGAAGGCCTCTTGACCAACTTCTTGCTGCAGTCTCTCAACCAACACATCGCTCTGCTCCCGGAAAACATCAATGAAGTCCTCGAGAATCTTGAAGTGAAAGGCTGGGGTTAAAACCTTTCGCCGAGCATGCCACTTGGATCCTGCAGTGAGAAGGATGTGTCACCGACCAAGAAGCATCAGACCTGGCTCCCAGATTGCCTTCCAAGAAAAGCAATTCGCGACCGAATTGTACTTTCGGTTACATCCGAATTGGCTCCGAAACAAAGGATCAATCCCCTATGCATCAGCATTTTTCTTCCCTGTTTAACGGACTTAGAACTGTCTACATTACTTAGGACTGGTTACATATGTTATTACTAAAGCCCGGAAGTCGGGCACAATGCCTTTTTTTCGGGGTGGAGGGATTGGGGGGTGTTTATATCGAAGTGTTAAATAGACATTAACATATTGTATTTCCGTACGTGTGGGGACGCTAGGACCAGTTTTTATGTTGCCTTTTTTGCCTCTTTTAGATTCCGTAGCCATTTGATAGTTTAATGCCTCTTTTAGCCTTTTTAAGTTGTTGTGGATATTTTCTGCTGATATTTGTGTGAGTATTAAAATTAATCGATTGAAAGGAAAAGTATATAATTCCAATATGTTGTATTAATAACAAAGAAAAAATTCACTTTAAATAGACAAAAAAAGTAAAATTTACACAAACGATAGGCCTATTTTCATATGACAAAAATCTCTACTGAAATCTTCAGAAGCCAAATGGTCGAGAGGGTTGCCAGGTCCCGTCCTTCCTATGTAAAATTAAGTGTTCGTTGTAATTGTTGTGTTAAGAGGAAGAACAACTTGGTAACCATCCTCTACTAACACTAATCAGAGGGGGAAAAGGAAGAAAGGGAAGGCGCAAAAATGAAAGACTCCCCAGGCCTCGCAAATCTAACACCTTCGGGGTCGGAAAAGAACAAGAGTTGACCGGGAGGTCAGACAGGAAACGTAAGAGCGAGGAACGTGACACTAGTAAGTGGAGGCAACACCAGACTCAGCTGGGTAAACTGAGGTCGCCAACCCACACTCTCAAGTTGAGAGGCCCTGGTGCCCCTTTTAGTCGCCTCCTCTTGCGACAGACAGGGGATACCGTTGACGCTATTCTATCATCGCCACCCACAGGCGGATGTTGTAAGATTAAGTACTAAAATGTGATGCAGATGATTGTTTCGTAGCTTACATTAAATCATCTTTATTTTTTAATGCCCATTTTTGTCATTATAATTACCTATTTTAATTATTTTACTGCCTACTTACTAAATTTTAAGTGTTTATTTGCCTGCCTATTTTATCAAAAATGCGTGCCTGAACTTCCGAGATCTAGTTATTACAGTTGTACAATACTTCAGCTTCGTCTGAGTTGTTTGTTGCTGTACGCTTCTGACTGCTGCATGGTCAGGCGCATAATTTTGGTTTAATACAGAATCAGTATTATTTTTGCGAGAAAGAAAACTTATAACACTCCTTAAAAACTGCACGCATGTAATATCAGCATCTCTGTAATCGTCGTAGTTGGAAGTTATTGAGTATAAGTAGAGACATCTGTTTTTGCGATACTGCGAAATGATGTTTGCGAAATATTACAGATTTGCGTCAGAACGCGAAATAATTGATGCGATATTATGCGAAATCGCTCTTCGATCCAAAAAGCATAATGAAAGGTGGTTTAGAAAATGATTAAGTCTCTCATCTAATAAAGCAAATTCCCATCCTATAAGACAGTTCAACATCAGAGTATGTTGAGCCAAACATAGTATTTACAGATCTAGTTGGTAGTTTGGTTAGAGCAGGTAAAGATATTAATGTGATTGCCCTTGTTCTGTCCCCTGAATAAGAACATGGGCATTTTGTGGAAGCTGCAGTCAAGGCTAAATGGATCGCAGTCGGTATGTTGAAAGTGAGAGGTAATTTACAGTGTATTGTAATATAATATCTGTCCGGCCTCGCGGTGTAGGGGGTCAACCGGCGGGCCCGGGTTCGATTCCCGACCTGGTCAGGGTTTTCTAATAATAATAATTAATATCCCTGGTCTGGGGACTGGCTGTTTGTGACGTCCGGAATCTTCTTTTCCTCACACACAACATTCCACACTACCGTCATTCCAATTACACGCAGGTTCATACAATATAGTGCCAGTAGAGGCAAAAGATCCACATGGGTCGACGCCCCGAACAAATAGCATTTAAACTATACATATATATAATTTCTGGCTAATATCCGAAATGCCTGAATTAAAATACCTGAGAGAAGTCATCCAACCTTCAGGATTTAATCACAAACTGCGAAGAGCATACAGACTCACTTGGAGCAGATATAATACAAAATCTATATCCCGAAATGAAAAAATAGACGTCCGCCTCTGTGGTGTAGTGGTTAGCGTGATTAGCTGCCACCCCCCGGAGGTTCGGGTTCGATTCCCGGCTCTGCCACGAAATTTGAAAAGTGGTACGAGGGCTGGAACGGAGTCCACTCAGCCTCGGGAGGTCAACTGAGTAGAGGTGGGTTCGATTCCCACCTCAGCCATCCTGGAAGTGGTTTTCCGTGGTTTCCCACTTCTCCCCCAGGCAAATGCCGGGATGGTACCTAACTTAAGGTCACGGCCGCTTCCTTCCCTCTTCCTTGCCTGTCCTATTCAATCGCCCCATCCCTCCACAAGGTCCCTGTTCAGCATAGCAGGTGAGGCCTCCTGGGCGAGGTACTGGTCATTCTCCCCAGTTGTATCCCAGACCCACAGTCTGAAACTCCAGGACACTGCCCTTGAGGCGGTACAGGTGGGATCCCTCGCTTAGTCCGAGGGAAAAACCGACCCAGGAGGATAAACAGATTAAGAAGAAGAAGAAGAAGAAAAATAGACATTATAACACTGTAATCAAGCCTGAAGCACTATACGCATCTGAAACACTGATCATTGGGGGCAGATCATTGATTAAAGATGTAGAAAAGCAAAAAAGAAAAGTATTAAGAAAACTTTTTTTCGACCAGTCTGTACAGGGGGAATTCGGATGATAAGGAAATCTCATGACCTGTACCAACATGCAGAGAAATTCTCAGACACATTTAGGAAAAGGCATTTGAAATTTTATGGACATATGCTCAGATTGAGTAATCAGAGATTGCCCAAAATAATTATGAACCTTGCCCTATCAATGAAAGTAAAAAGCAATTGGCTGCTCAAAGTTGGAAGAGATCTTCAGGAAATAGGCATCCCACATGACATTGTGTTAGATATAAGTTCAGAAAGTTAGTCAACAAACACCGCTTTAAACATCATCCAAGCACTACCACCAACAAAAACTGGGCAGAAGACCGCAAGCGACAGCGAGAAGATGAAGAGATTTTGGGAGAAGAACGACATCAGCTAAATACGTTCAGTCGCGCTCCTTAGTTGGGCATAACGAGGAAAGAAAGAAGAATGTCTGACAAGAAAACAGCTCTGACTCCGAGTAATATGGAACTCATTGCATCTCTGCCTTTTTCCGACTGGTGTGTGTACATTACGTACCTAGGCTAGGGCCTACTTGTTAAAGTGACATTATATATTTATTTGTTTTCCAAACATCCTTTCTATGATATGTGTGGCTGAGAGGCGTTACAACTCTTAAGGAACATAATGGATAGGAAGAGCATCGTCAGTTCCCTGCTATTAGAATTAGGCCATCAATATGGATAATCAGTCCATCATTCATTTTCCTATGCGACGCTGTAAAGGAAAATGAATAGGCCTACTGTAGGATTGTTTAAGTACGTCACCTAAACATACATTCCTACAGTAGGGTACGGTATGGTTCATTTTCCTTTACACGCAAGGGTAGGAACATGAACATAACAGGAGTCCTTCTCATGGACTGCATAATCTATGTGTGGCTGGGAGGCGTGGTCAATTTTAAGAAAAATAATAATGGCGTATGGCCTCCGGAGAGACCAGGTGCGGGTCTTCTTCTCGTAGACGGCCTATTAGGCGACCTGCATGTGTGTGAACATGAGGGGCCTACCAAGGATGATTTCCAATGCTGAATATGCCACACGTTCCCAGCCCCCGAGCCATTGGAATTAACCAATTAAGATTAAAATCCCCGACCCGGCCTGGAATCGAACCCGGGACCCTCTGAATCGAAGGCCAGTACGCCGATCATTCAGCCAACGAGTCGGACTTAAAGGAAGATAATGGATAGGAAGAGCATTGTGACATAGGAAGTTTTGTTTCTTCAACACGATATGTAAAAATAAAATATGTGGTCCACTTCTGTGGTGTAGTGGTTAGTGTGATTAGCTGCCAACCCCAGAGGCCCGGGTTCGATTCCCGGCTCTTCCACGAAATTTGAAAAGTGGTACGAGGGCTGGAACGGGGTGCTCTCAGCCTCGGGAGGTCAACTGAGTAGAGGTAGGTTCGATTCCCTACTCAGCCATCCTGGAAGTGGTTTTCCGTGGTTTCCCACTTCTCCTTCAGGCAAATGCCGGGATGGTACCTAACTTAAGGTCACGGCCGCTTCCTTCCCTCTTCCTTGTCTATCCCTTCCAAACTTCCCATCCCCCACAAGGCCCCTGTTCAGCATAGCAGGTGATGCCGCCTGGGTGGGGTACTGGTCATCCTCCCCAGTTGTATCCCCAACCCAGTGTCTGAAGCTCCAGGACACTACCCTTGAGGCGGTAGAGGTGGGATCCCTCGCTGAGTCCGAGGGAAAAACCAACCCTGGAGGGTAAGCAGAGTAACAAAGAGAGAAAGAAATTACGAAAGTAATAAAAAATGTTCACCACAAACAGGTGCCTCTAAGCTTAGCCTACAAGGAATACAAGGTCTGCCAATAGCCACTCATAGCTGTCCGCCTTGTGGTTGCTACATTTGCCGCTAGAGGCGCTGCAATTCAACCTCACATGAATACCTCGGTTGGCGGTATTTCTACACGTTGTATTGTTAAAATACGTCAATTAAATTAATTAATAATTATAGTTAAGTGATACGATTCTCCCCAACCTTTAAAATTTATCCTCTTAATGAGTGGCAATACTTCCCTAGAACATAATACTAGGTCAATTGCACTACCACCCATTTCTGTTATAAACGTTAAATTAACCAATTCATCTCCTGGCCACCACCCATTTAAAATATAGAGTTCTTCTGTTCCACATAATTCTAATAGTTTTCCACCATATTTATTGCAAACTTTATTTTGACTAATTCTTCTTCTAGTTATTATTTCCTCAGTCTCGTTACTATAAATTGGTTTTAAGTCTGCAATCCTCGCGTTAAAGTCCCCCATTATTACAATACATATGTCCCCATATATATTCTTTAATCTGTTTACTTCTAGTGCTAATTCTGTGAAGAATTCCTTGTTTGCCAATGTCGAGTCCTCGGGAGGATTGTATACAAAACCGAAACATAGATTAACCTCCCTGTTCTGTTTTACCCTTGTTTTCACCCAAAGTATTTCTTCAATATCTGTTTCTATTATTTCAATTTTCTCCTTTATTTCTTCCCTTATCAAGGTTAGAATACCACCGAGATATCTACCTTTACGAGCATTCATGCCCCTTGCCTTACTATACGTTCATATCCCCGTGCTATCCAACTCTCAATAAAGGTAATGATAGGCCTATGCATTTCTGCCATTATCAATTTCACCTGTTCATTTCCTAACTTGCTCAAGAAACCTTCAATGTTGACCAATATTCCATTCTAGTTATTTCTTACTTTTACTCTCAGACGAGTTGCTTGTCTTACTTCTAGTTATTCTCTTTTTCTCCAGTTCTATAATACTACCCTCTGGTGAAGTAACTATTTCTTTGTCTGAATTGTCTTTCTGTCCTTTGCCCTTTCTAATCCATAAGTCTATTACATTCAAGGATTTACCTTTCCCAGCCAGAGTCTTGATTCTGATATCAGGTGTGCCGCTGCTTCCTGGATTCGTGTCAACTCGGCAGTCAGCTGGTTGTCCATCCTCCTCCACTAGGTGTTCGTCACTCTGCAGTCTTCTGTTCCTCTGTAGAGTATGCAGATCGCTGTTGTCATCAGATTGTACGTTATCAGCCACTGTACAGGCAGCTGACTGGCACATTCCTCCCTCTACAGGCCGTTGCACTTCCTGGGGTGATGAACTCAACTGGCTATCCATTTCTCGTAGCTGTGCAATTGACCAGATACGCGACCAGTTACTGTCACCTACTATAAGACGTTTGCCTCTTATATATGCTTTTAGTCCATAGTTCCTAGCTTTTACTAGATGAAATCGCAAGAGACTCTGTTCCATGATTGTCTCTTTATCCATATCTCTTTTTACCCAAATCCTTTCTCCTTTCAAGTTCTTCCCATTGAGGATAATTTTGTTCGCCTTCAAAGCAGAAATCAACTTAACCTTAATAGGTCTTTTCCCTTTGACTCTCCCCAGCCTATAGATTTCATCAATATCTTCTTCTTTACAATTTATCTTTATATGGTTATTTATGATATCCAACACTTTATTCGTTAGATCATTCAAATCCTCCTTTTCCTTCTCCGGGATGCCGTATATGAAAATATTTTTCCTCTTTGCATCCTGGATAGTCATTTTCTGTTGCCACTTTAATTTATGAGTTTCTCCTTCAATCTCCTTCATATTCGACTTCAATAATTCTATTTCCCTAGAGTTTTCCACCACCTTTTCTGTCATACTTCTTCTCTCTTCTTTTATAGTCTTTCATTTCTGTCATATCATTTCTCAGCTCGCGAATTAGCTCCCTCGTTTGCTCAGACTGGCAAGCATCTCTGACTATTTCCCTAATCTTATCTATGTCCTCCCAGCTCAATGAACCCGTTGGTCCAGGGTTCATTTCTATGCCTCCTATTATCAGAAGAATTGCCACCACTGCTGCTACCATCATAGTTCCCTCAAGCCCAGATTTTCGTAAATGCACCTTATCACTTGGCGTACACACACACTTCACTCGTCCGTGCCATCGACCCATGGCCGCGCGATATTGCTCTATAGCAATATTCATACTTCTCACTCAGCACTCAGTGCACAATACAACCTCTCGCTTCGCTAGCTCGATTACAACTGGTGCGTCAATTATATTACAATGGTGTACTGTTGCGTACTGTTTTGTAAACAAAGCTCTAGAAATAAAGTTTCCATGAATTCCCTTACCAAAAGCCAATTAGGGAATTATGGATTAAAGCAATAAGCAGACAAGGTATGGTACAGTAAACACGCAGACCATGCGACGGCAAAAATTAGGTTACTTATTATTATTTCCCCTGTTCTGATGATAATAATATTATCTTCGATATAAATCTCCTGGCCCGAGAGACGGTGTCACCGTCGAGGAAGCCCGCCTCTTCAGGGGAGGAATGAAAATATTTAGTAGTTACATGATCCGTCAACATTAGCATATTATTATTTGGGAAGCTATAAGGAATGCCAGACTCTTTGGGTGTCGTGGCCATCGTATTTGGCACAAATATTGGAGTAGGTACCCCAGGACTTGAAGGCTCTCTCATACTTTCATTATTTCCGTGGTATACTCTATATGAAACTCACATTGAGAATTGCCAGTGTCAAAACTGTGATTTGAACCTTGGAATATTCGAAGAGTGCAGCTGCCCATTCTTATAACGGAGCGTAAGTTACATGGGCGCCCATATGCGAGTTTCTAGAGGGGGGCCCACACCTGGAGGTACGTAGTAATTTTAATATCTTGGAAGATAAATGGCGATTTCTATTCTGCGGTAGAATAACCCACGGTACCCCCTGCCTGTTGGTGGGAGACGGTACTACCACTTTTACGTAATACTGACTTTTAAGTTATTTTCTTGAAAGGAAAACACGTGACATTTTTGCCTTTCCCTGAGAGGTAGAGGGGGGCCGCGACCCCACCTTGCCCCCGGGTATGGGCGCCCTTGGTAAGTTAATGTGCTCGTCTATGCAGGAGGAGGAGAAGAGTAGTTGTGGAACGTAAAGTGACATACCGGTGATATATAAGTAGTTCCTTTTTACCTTTCAGTACCGAGCTCGATAGCTGCAGTCGCTTAAGTGCGGCCAGTATCCAGTATTCGGGAGATAGTAGGTTCGAGCCCCACTATCGGCATCCCTGAAAATGGTTTTCCGTGGTTTCCCATTTTCACACCAGGCAAATGCTGGGGCTGTACCTTAATTAAGGCCACGGCCGCTTCCTTCCCACTCCCAGCCCTTTTCTGTCCCATCGTCGCCATAGACCTATCTGTGTCGGTGCGACGTAAAGCAACTAGCGAAAAAAATATTACCTTTCAGTTTTTCGTGAAAAATAACCAGAAAAGGAAATGGTCTCCTATTTTTCGGAACCAAATAAATAAAATGTATCTTTTCCAACTTTTGCAACCGTTAGTGAACAAATCGCACACGTGGATGAACCGGCAGCAACGAATACTGAGTTAGCAAGAAATTTTCAAACACAACTGGAAAGTATCGAAAAGGAAGCCGAGGGAGCCCAATGCGTTTCTATGTCGAGTGCTGCAATGGCATATATTGGAGGGTATTTGGTAAGAGTTGTCGAAGACCACATGCCATGCCAAAAGTGTGTTGATAAAATTAGTAGCAACCAGAGTCCATCTCCACTAACGTCATTAATAAAAATCAAAGACAGAGGTGGTCTCAGGTATCCAAAGCCAAGTTTTTTTTCACTGCTGATGAAACTGGGGCAAGTAACGGACGAAATGATATCGGTAACGCTGGGAAGTCCAAAAATAGCACAAACATTAACCGAAATACTATTGTGACATGTTGTTAAAAATCCTATTCTACAGTGTGGGAAAAGTGATCATCCTGAGGAACTAAGCAGAACTGCAGAAGTTTCTGCGCCCCTCTGTCACTATTTTTTTTTATAACTGCGCTAATGGCATGACAGATGAGTATCGCCGAGACTACTTCTTGAGAAGAAAAACAATTTATGAGAAGAATATATCAAGGAAAATGGTTAAAGTCGTTCCTTTTCACTAAACTACTACTACTAAACGTTTTCATTCCTCCCCTGAAGGGGGAGGCGGGCCTCTTAGACGGTGACGCCGTCTCTCAGGCCGGCAGATTTGTTACGGTGAAGGAGATGTGCGGAGAAGGTGAAGGGGTTGGCGGCCGTGGCCTATACTAGGAACTGTCCCGGCATTCGCCTTAGTGCAGGAGAATGGAAAACCACGGGAAACCATTCTCAGGACAGCCGACGAGTGGGGCCAGGCGAGAAGTGCAGCACTGTGCCCCAGGCCCGTCTCCTGAATGCAGAGGCGTAGAGCCACGGTAGAGCCGTAGCCACCTTTCCGCCTTTTCACTAAAAATCTACGGTGCGGTAGTAAAAATATCTAGTGCAGACCTTATATCCTTTTAAATGCCTGACATAAATTTTGACAGTGATGTGTGTTATCTGAAATGAAAATCCACAGCTGAACTGAACTCCTAGGGGTAAAAGGTGATTATTCATTATTTTCTACTTCATTCTGCTCAGTAACGTATTCGTATAATATACAGTGAGTATAGTGTAGAGGTAAATTTGTGCTGGTTTTAACTCCCGTTAGCTATACTAGCTCTGCAGTGGTCAAGATGCGCACTTCCAGGCGGACACTGTTTCTGAAGAGAGCACTTGGAGTGAGCAGGATTTGTATTCCGTGTAGGCTAAGCTCGAAGTGCAGTTGAACTTTATTATAACGACATCGATTTCAGCGACAACTCGTCTATAACGTCATGTTTTCTGTGGGGACATATTTGTCGTAAGAAATGTGTTTCTCAGCCTTGCTTAATACGACAAACGTATATAAATCTACTTCGCATATAACGTCATTTACAACCTCAGTTTGGAATAAGATTTTCTAAGAACCAAACTATTTTACGAAATATTTTGTTGAAATCTGGCAATCTGGCAATGTTTGTTCCTGTTTCCTTTTGCCATAGACCTCGGGAATGCAGACAGATTACTCACCCTATTGCAACGCGCCCGAATTCTTACGGTATTAAGGGTACCTACCTGCGTGCGGTCAGTTTCGACTGGAAGTTCCCTTACCTACGTGCACGCATTTTAACGGAGTATGACTATTAAAATAAAAGTTTTAAAGTTGGAAGAAAAAGTTAAAGTGATTTAACAAACTGAGACTGGAACAAAAAATGACGTGTGTCGTGAGTTTGACCTTGTTAATTCCACAGTCCAAACGATTTGGAAGAGGAAGGATAAAATTATTGCTGCATTTGAACAGGTTGGTTCGAAAATTAAGCGGCTACGAAAACATGAACGGAGCAATGTGGATGAAGCCTAATTAAGTTTATGTTAGTGTATTTTTCATTTTCCATCTCACCATAGTTAATTCCATGTTAAGAAAACAGTATTGCTCTTATGACAACAGGGTTGCCATATCGAACGGCTCTGTTCAACAGTATCACTGGAAAACCGTGGCATATATATAGGTGAAACTCAGCACTTAAGTTCAAAATAAAAGAAGGAACTAAGCTGCAATTTTTAAAAATATCTAAGCCATAAAAAACCACAGTATTGAAGTTCGAGACAAACTGGGAGAAAATAAGACAACAGATAATTTTTATAGGCTCGGGGTGGGGGTGGGGGTGGGGGTTGCAGTCAATTGCGTTTAATAAATTTCCCCAGGCAACGCCGGGTGCTACTGTGGCGTCACATCGCCCCACGGAAAGAATGGTAACAATTAAATGCGCTTGTGAAAAAGTGGTAAAGATGTGGCAAAAATAAAGCACGCTTAAGAAACGAAGGCTAAATAAGAAAACAAAGGACAGATAAAAGTCATAAGTAATTTCTGTATCAGTACAAGTCATGCCCTGATGTATCGCTGCACATAACAGCATCAAAATATTCAGTAACAACTGCTGAATATCAGAATACAGACATGAAAAATAAATAGATGACTTCTCCTCAGCAGTGTTAAGCTACCGGCGATTTGCAGCGTAACAGATTACGCCTTACATGTACCAGAGCATCTCAAAGGAAAATGAAGGAAGGCAACAAAGCGATGGCTGTTCCCACCATTGTGCTGCCTCCCTGTGAATGTATTTATGAAATAGAAAAGCTCCAGTACTTATTTTAATAACTCACGGGCAAAAAGATGCCCCATCCATTTTCGTTCTTTCATAATGCAATATAAAGTACGTTACAATATTCCTTAATCACGAGGAATTATGGATGTGTTCGCTCTTTGTAGGTCCATGAGAGCAATACTGTTTTCTTAACGTGGAATACGAATCTCGGTTACTGCGACACTCGTTTATAACGATACAGTTTGGCAGGTCCCTTGGATGTCGTTATAACCGAGTTGTACTGTATAAGTAATCGAAATACTTGTAAAGAATACATTTTTAGTAAGTTTTACTTTTAATCGTTGCATTGTATTAATCAATATACAACGCATGGGGACATAAACAGGAAACAAATTGCGATAGTGAAGACAAGTCTTCACCAATGTTTGAGGAGCTACTTTCTTACCTCTCCAGTATTTGCAAAGATATCAAACTGTATGCATCACTGAATATAAGTATTCCTTCAAGTGGCCCTGTAGAACGTCTTAGCAGGAAATGCAAAAATGTACTTCGGTTTAGCGATGATAATTTTAAGAACAAGTTATTTTGCAAAGTAGAATAGAATACACCCCTCTCCCAGTTCCGGATCATCTGAAACTGAGGAGGAGGTAATAATTTATTGTAATCCAAAATGTGTTTTCATATATGCATATTACAAAGTATTTACAGTTAAACTTGTTAACTATTTCAGTCTAATTTCTAAATTGTAGTTCGTTTTTCCTTTAAAGATTATTTGTTTTGTCCTAGATGTTAACAGAGCTATATAGTCTAGAACATACATCTATCTTACCCTCCCTAAGTTATGAAAATGAAAATCCACAGTCTGTTTCCAGTCATTCGACCGGGTCAGTGATTGAATGAATGAAGCCGCCATCTACCGGCGAGGATAGTAATTGTGCCGACTGCCGAAGCCTGTCGCACTCCTCTGGGGCAATGATAAATGACTGACAGATGAAATGAAATGATACTGGAGAGTGTTGCTGGAATTAAATATGACAGGGAAAACCGGGGTACTCGTAGAAAAACCTGCCCCGCCTCCGCTTTGTCCGGCACAAATCTCACATGGAGTGACCGGGATTTGAACCACGGTATCCATGGTGAGAGGCCGGCGCGCTGCCGCCTGAGCCACGGATAGTGCTTAACTGTCTCATCAATCTTTATAGGGTTATCCTACAATTACAACATAACTTTTCAATGAATTGAATAACTGGAAGAATGACTGAGTGCCTGTATGAATTGGTGATTGAATGACTGAATTATTAAAAATAAAACATCCTCTCTCCCAATCACGGAGAACTACCAACTTGGAAGAGAGTAATATGAATGCATGAATGAATATTGTCATTTAATTCGCATGCAGTTTAATAGTTAAAGTTCCCCAAAGTAAATGGAAAATGATTTGAAATAAATACTTAAAGTCACTAACAATCAAAATGATGGGAAAAACGTTTTGAAAGTTCCAAGATACCATACCAAGTATATTGTATAAGGGACTCGTGGTGTAATACTGTATTGCATTTCGTTGGTTGTTGCCCAATTAGCTTTGTACCTCTATTGCACTGAAAATAATAAATGGGAATCCTTAACAAACTCTGGAGTGTCGGAATTTTGTCCAACAGGAGTTCTTTAACGTGCCGGAAACTAACGATGCCGTTATCATGCTGGTTGACATTTTCAACATTACCTGTAAGGAAATAGTTCGGCATTTGTTAGGGACTGTACTGTACACCGACAGAGGAGATCGAACATACTGTGACAAAAGTATAGGCGTTTCATCTAAAAGTTGTTGCGTTACTCTTTGTTTTGTGGTGTACGTTTTGGTTATGGCATATTACAGGCTATTTGTTTACTGATATGAGGTTGAAGCAAGTGTAATAGCCTAGTGTAACTTGGAAACAATATTCTCTAACCCATGGGTAAATAATGGAAATATCGAGGTAGGTTTATTATTATTATTATTATTATTATTATTATTATTATTATTATTATTATTATTATTTACGTAGTTGTTTCTTTCTTTCTTAATCTGTTTATTGTCCAGGGTTGGCTTTTCCCTCGGACTTAGCGAGGGATCCCACCTCTACCGCCTCAAGGGCTGTGTTCTGGAGCTTCAGACATCGGATCGGGGGATATAACTGGGCAGAATGATCAGTACCTCGCCCAGGCGGCCTCACCTGCTATACTGAACAGGGGCCTTGGTGGGGGATGGGAAGATTGGAAGGGATAGACAAGGAAGAGGGAAGGAAGCGGCCGTGGCCTTAAGTTAGGTACCATCCCGGCATTTGCCTGGAGGAAAACCGTGGGAAACCACGTAAAACCACTTCCAGGATGGCTGAGGTGGGAATCGAATCCACCTCTACTCAGTTGACCTCCCGAGGCTGAGGGGACCCCGTTCCAGCCCTCGTACCACTTTTCAAATTTCTTGGCAGAGCCGGGAATCGAACCCGGGCCTCCGGGGGTGGCAGCTAATCACACTAACCACTACACCACAGAGGCGGACTACGTAGTTGTTTACGAACTTTATTTGGTATAAATCGTGGTCGTATAATTTGTGAGGTAAAAAGTAAACTCGTGTCCTCATCCCGAGGTGGTGCAGCTCTTTCCAGGCACACCCCCATTGGAAGTGAGCTGTATGTACCATTTCAACCACATACCAGCCCTCCTGCCATTCTTAAATTTCTGGCACTACCGTGAATCGAACCAGGGCCTCCGAGAATGGCAACTAATTATACTAAGCGTTACGCTACGGAGGCGGACGTGAGGTTATGTTATGATACGTCTGCTGTGTATATATTAATATGAGTTTATTTAATGTAAGAACACGTAATAGTATGTTATTTAATATTACCTGTATATAATATGAAGTATAATCCAATGCAACGTTGTGCAACACACCTTAATAAGTCCAGAACATCGTAATGTGCGACTGGAATTGTGTAGAAAATTGCTCATTGTAAATAGGCTATTGGAGACTCTCGAAATTACGAGAAAACATATCGTGTCATATTCTTCTAGAAGCCTGCCCAGACAACGTATATAAAGAGACAGTCTTGAGAGTTGAGTTGTTTAACAAGAGTTGTTTTAGGAAAAGTAATGAATGCAAATCGTTAATCGAGTATCTGAATTTGTTACGTTGGTAGTTGGTTGACGTGCAAGTGTTGCAGTCTCCAGTCTCTTCTTCTTCGTAGCAGTCAAGTTTTTAAAATGGCGTTTTATTGATGTGTGTGTAATTTGTAAATAAAACAGTGTGCACAGTTGACAGCATTTCGTGTGTGCGTCTTTGTGGACACAACAAGGTATTTTCACAGAAACAAGGATGATTGGGTGTAACAAACCGAATAAAACGTGATTACATTATTACTCTGTAAGGAGGCACCGGAGACCACGGATCCCTGATACCAATATACTAAGAAGATATCCTTGAACAACCTGCGAAAGTTTGTCGGTAGAGTTCGGCTTCCCCCTGTATATTCATAAGAACACTCCACTGGTGAGCAATCTTTACCGCGTGTGACCACAAGGATCCTGTATTTTACAAAAAGGTTAGTAGACGTGATGTTACAATTTGGAAAAAATAAATAATTCTTATGCACAATTAAAGAACTGCTTGGACTCATGCCTTATGGAAGCAAAATGCAACAGTTTCAAAGGGTGAAAAGGGACTTGTGACCATTATGAAATATAAAGGTGGTCAATCTATGATAAATAATAATTTCGTATGCCTATTTCTAGCCGAGTTTCGGCCCTTGTAAGGCAGACCCTCCGATGAGGGTGTGTTGTATTTGCCATGTGTAGGTAACTGAGTGTTAGGCCGGCCGCAGATTGAGACGCAGGTCAGTACCCTGGTGGAGGATAGTGTTATGTGTGGTGTGTGAGTTGCAGGGATGTTGCAGACAGCACAAACACCCAGCCCCCGAGCCATTGAAATTAACTCGGCTGGAAATCGAACCCGGGAGCCTCCGAACCGAAGGCCATTACGCTGACCATTCAGCCAACCAGTCGGACACCCTATGATAAAAAAAAGTTGAAGTGATCTCATTCTTTGCAAACTTGTATATAATTCCAACATCTTGGGAAAAAAGTCCATGATTTTCTTAAGATTTTTTCTAGCTATTTGCTTTACGTCGCACCGACACAGGTAGGTCTTATGGCGACGATGGGATAGGAAGGCCCTAGGAGTGTGGAGGAAGCGGCTGTGGCCTTAATTAAGGTACAGCCCTAGCATTTGCCTGCTGTGAAAATGGGAAACCACGGAAAGCCATCTTCAGAACTGCCGACAGTGGGGTTCGAACCCACTGTTTCCCGGCTGCAAGCTCACAGCTGCGCGACCCTAACCGCACGGCCAACTCGCCCGATGTTTTCGTAAGACTGGCGTTCTATAATGTAATTTTAATTTTACTGACTACTTGTTGAAGAAGTAATTTGTTATATTAATTTAACCCAATTACTTTTTCTTGTACTTTTCCCATCAGGGGCTGCCTGGCCGTCTTGTACTTTTCGCGTCAGGGGCTGCCTGGCCGAGGCGGTAAAGGAGTGCTCGGTTCGCCCGGAAGGACGTGGGTTCGAATCCCCGTCAGGAAGTCGTAAAATTTAAGAAACGAGATTTCCACTTCTGGAAGTGCACATGGACCTCAGGTCACTCAGCCTACACCAAAAATGAGTACTAGGTTAATTCCTGGGGGCAAAGGTGGCCGAGCGTAGAGCTAACCACACTATCACGACAACTGCCGAGGTTACCATTGGTTACCTTCCACCCCTCCAAGGGTCTTCATGGCCTGTACGGAGATGGCTTTGCCTTTTTTAAACTTTTCCCGTTATTCTTTCGATATTCTTTCATAACATTTTTAAGAAATTACTATTTTTTAATTTGTTTTATTTCTGTATTGCTCCTTACTGTCAACAAAGTTTAAGATGAGGCTTGAGATGAGATTTGACATGATTAAAAAATTTAGAATGAGCTGAATAAAACTGGGAATTCAACTTTGAAAGGAAATATTTCCTGTGGTTGGTTGTGCGGAAAGGCGAATCCGAAAATTCAGTCCATATTTTGAAGCGAGCACATAATCACAAAAATGTCAACTAGTTGATTTACTGGTTTGGTTACCATTAGATCTTCAATGAAACAGTTTTCTACCTCATCGGAAGGCAGAAATGGCAATGCAGTGCTTGGGAGCCAATTAGGATGCAACTCAGAAGCCAATTTTAGAGCGAAATTGTATGCTATAGGAGGTAAATCGGAAACCCTGAGAATCGAGTGGGAAGGTAGGCCTACTCACCTCCACTGGTGAGCAATCCGGTACCTAGCCAGGGCCGTAGATACACGTAGTCCTTGCTCTTGTCGATGTGCTTGTTGCTGCTGAGAATAGGCTGCGGAAAGAAGAAATACCATGGCATGTGTCACAAAGTCGACAGATGACTCAATTCTATGACGTGAGGTCTGGACAGCAACTCGTTAGTGCGAGGTCCTCCATCACATCAATCAATCAATCAATCAATCAATCAATGATATTCATCTACGGCTATCTGCCAGGCTGCAGATTCTCTATCAGTTGTTTATACAGTATCAACTTTTCTTAAATGATTACAAACAAGTTCGAAATTTATCAAACATCTACAGTATTAAATTATTATAAATCCTAATTTACAACTGTTAGGTTCTTCAGTCTTCCGAAGCTAATGCTGAGTAATAAATTTACAAACTACCTGAAAAGAGAACATGGCAACAGTATTAAACTTGAAAAAGAAACAACTTAATTAAAATTGAATGGCGTATGGCTTTTATTGGCGGGAGTGTCCGAGGACATGTACGGCTCGCCAGATGCAGGTCTTTTGATTTGACTCTAGTAGGAGACCTGCGCGTCGTGATGAGGATGAAATGATGATGAAGACGACACATACACCCAGTCCCCGTGTCAGCGAAATTAACCAATGAATGTTAAAATTCCCGACCCTGCCGGAAATCAAACCCGGAGCCCCTGTGACCAAAGGCCAGCACGTTAACCATTTAGCCAAAGAGCCGGACAACAACTTAATTAAAATAGAATGACATGTATCGTTCTTGAAAGAACATCATCAGATTCTATCAAATCACTCTCAAAATATTTAGAGAAGTATAAACATTTCTGTTTTAAATACTTATGAATTTGAAATCTGGAACTTATCTTAATGAAGTACTGCTTTGTATCCTAATGTGCAAACGACTATATGAAGAGATACGTATCCCTTATTTTGAACCTCGTGAATGTGTTTACTCCAGTGAAGAACTTTCCTTGTGTTATCGCCATGAGGTATCAGCACAGTAATTAAAACTGAGAGGACTCTTCCTCTTGGTAGAACTTACAACCTCACGTTTCATCCCATTTACTATCATCGCATTGTCTGCTCCCTCTAACAACATTATCGGATTCTTTTTGTAGCAACTCACAATCCTGTAACTTATATACCATGTGTATGCATACGTTTTTGCCGTGTTTTGTGGCAAAGAAAACACGTAATTTTTAAGAAAATCTAATTTGTTGTTTTATCAAAATATTGGCCATCGCCTTCTACACACTTCGTCCATCTTTCAGGTAAGTTAAGAATACAGTCCCAGAAAAACTGCTTGTCTTTTGCGGCAAACTATTCTTTGAGCCATTTTGCAATTTACTCAAAATTTTGGAAGTGCTGCTCTGCGAGCGCGTGCCCATTGATGCGAAGAGATGATAGTCAGATGGCGCCAGGTCGGGGCAGTACGGCGGGTGTGGACGGATGTCCCATCCAAGCGATTTCAAGGTGTCTTTTACTAGTTTTCTGTGTGACACGGCGTATTGTCGTGTAACAAAATCACTTTGCCGTTTCTTCTGACCCATTCCGGTCGTCTTTCAGTCACTGCGTGATGAAAATTAATCATGTGTTGGCCATAACGTTGTGCATTAAGGGTTTCGCTACAATTGCTCGTCTTCGGACTTCTGTGGTCTACCCGAGCGCGCACCGTCATTCACATTGAAATCGCCATCTTCAATTGTTGAAACCATGCCTCACATGCTCTAATCGATGGAGCGGGTTCACCATATGTTTCTACCAACAAACGATGACTTCCCACAGCCTTTTCCTTTTGATTAAATAAGAAAAACAATAAGTGCCGCAAATTTACTCTCTTCAGGTCAGACAGACGAGTGGCTGTGTGGAGGAAGACGAGTTCTGAACTTGAAGAGCTACTGTGAAACAGCGGTGGTTCCCTGATGGTGGGGGTTGCCAGAGTGCGAAGTAGGTGATTAGCCTTTATTGAAGGGACTACGAATCACAAAGCATATATTAGCATCCCAAAGACACATATTCCATCAAGTGTAGGCTACAAAAAACGGAACAAACGTCGACATGATCACTGAGCGATACAACACAGACGCTAGTGTTTGGCGGACTCAACTTGTATGTGTTGGTAGGTTAATGTCAGACGAACAAACTAACGTACAGTGGCTCAAAAAAGTATTGGTCAGCCCATAGCCGTTGTATGAAAAGAACAGTATAGTACAAATAATGGTGCATACAATGGAATTACACGTATGTGAATATGTAGGACCGTCAAGTACACCAGTAGGTTGAATATAGAGCCAAGGAGATTCGCGCTGTTTGCAAACGGATTAGTAATACAGCAGCGTGCGTTATTACACGTCAAACAAGTATTGGTCTAGTAAACAATACCATTGTGACATCGTGCTGTCTGCCGCAACTCGGGCTCATTGTGTCTATGCTGACACGTTAGAAGGTAATATTCAGCACTGTTTCTATGTTCAGCTACCAATGGGAAGGAAAGTGAAAGAAACAACCATAGTAGTATAAGTGGACAGTTCGGCCGCCTCCTCCTCCTACGGCCCACCTCAGAGGCCTCCTCCGCCACCACCCCCTCACGCTTTCGGGAGAGCCCTCCTCCTCCACCACCGCCACTCGCTCTCGGGAGCGACCTGCTCCTCACGCTGGCTAAGAGCGCGACTCTAAACTCACATCCGCCATCTTGGAGGGGCTTAACCTAATTTTATGCGTAAGAGAGCTAGCCTAACCTCACGGAAGTACCTAACCTCAGTTTTACGGCCGGATGCCTTTCCTGACGCCAAAGAGAGTGAGCTTAACCACATATCTGCTACTTTGGAGGGGCAGAGAACAGTGTTCGATTCTAGTCTTAATCACTTATGTAGTGTTCTGAACACATCAATCAATGTTCTGATCACATGTTGAGGTTAACGACATCGAGTACAGTGTTTAGTTGTAGTCTTGTTATGTTTCTTTTGAGATCTGTGAGTCTAAACATGCACAATGGTGTTATCGCTGCACACTCTTGACTTCACGATGCATGTTCGATAAAGCTATGCCTTGACATAGGAGGAGGAGGAGAAAGATGAGGCCTTAACAGCCTATGTATAGCCGCCATTGTTTAAAGATGACAGCCGTCAAAAAAGCACGTAGAATTTTTTAATTACCCGCCACCACATTTCAAAGGTATGAGGTTTAGTGCTGTAAAGATAGCAGCACTATGCTCTGTTGATTAAGGATGGGAGCTGTCAAAATAGCACATTACCCGCCACCACATGTATAAGGATGAGGTTTAATGTCATAAAGATAGCAGCACGATGCGTTGTTGTTTAAAGATTGTGGTCGACAGCTATCAAAACCGCGTAGATTTTTTCAAATTGCCGCCACCACATTTCAAAGGTAGTAGCTTAAGATGGCAGCACGGTACTCTGTTGATTAAAGATGGCCGCTGTCAAAAAAACGTAGCTTTGAAGAGCACGTGGAGTTTCAAATTGCCCTCTACCACATCCATAACGGCAGCCACCATTTTGTGTCCGCCATCTTACGCAAGCATCCATAGGGAGTCTCAAGCTATCTAGTGCAAGCACCCTTAAGCAGTCTCATAAGAAGCTATGTATAGTCGCCATCTCGTAGAATTAGATAGCTGTCAATGCCAAAGGGCCTAAGTAGGAACCGAACCGTTGATCTCATCATTAGACTACTTTTTTCTTATGCTATCATGTTTCTGATACTGCGAACCTGGGTGTTAGGCAGAAAAAGGTTGTCCGTTTTGCTCTACGACGCACCGTGTTCGAGATATTTAACATTTTGCATTTAAGCCCCAAATTTAATTAATCGAACCAGCACGGCACGTTAGCCTCTAAGCTAGCTTTCTTGATGAGAGCAGCAGCCATCTTGCGCAAGCACCCTTATGGTGTCTCATAAGGAGCCGTGTATAGCCACCATCTTGTGTCCGCCATCTTGCGCAAGCATCCTTTGGGCGTCTCAAGCCATCTTGCGCAAGCGCCCTTAAGGCGTCTCATAAGGAGCCATGTATAGCCGCCATCTTGTAGCCGCCATCTTGCGCAAGCATCCGGCCGTAAAACTGAGGTTAGGTCTTTTTATAAGGTTAGGCTTGCTGTCTTGCATGTCAAAAGGCGTCTCTTATGGAGCCATGTATAGTCGCCATCTTGTGCAATTGACGTCGGGAAGGGCATCCGGCCGTAAAACTGAGGTTAGGCCCTTCCATGAGCTTAGGCTTGCTGTCTTATGCGTCAAAAGTTAGGTTAAGCCCCTCCAAGATAGCAGATGTAAGGTTAAGCTCACTCTCTTAGGCGTCAGGAAGGGCATCCGGCCGTAAGACTGAGGTTAGGCCCTTCCGTGAGGTTAGGCTTTCTGTCTTGTGAGTTAAAAGTTAGGTTAAGCCCCTCCAAGATAGCAGATGTGTGGTTAAGGCGTTAGGAAGGGCATCCGCTCGTAAAACTTAGGTTAGGCCCTTCCGTGAGGTTACGCTAGCTCTCTTACGCATAAAAAGTTAGGTTCAGCCCCTCTAAGATGGCGAATGTGAGGTTAGGGTCGGGCTCTTAGCCAGCGTGAGGAGGAGGCCGCTCCCGAGAGCGTGTGGCGGTGGTGGAGGAGGAGGCCTCTGAGGAGGGCCGTAGGAGGAGGAGGAGGCGGCCGAACTGTCCACTTATACTACTAACCATGGAAGAAAGGCCACCATAGCTCAATTGGTAGAGCAACCGACGCGAAATCGGGAGGTTGTGGGTTCGGATCCCACTGGTGTCCGGCTGGCCATTTTTGTTCTGTACCTAACATCTCTTCAACACGTACTACATGTACGTAACACGACCTAATACGTTGAAAGTCTGTTTCGATTACAATGCGGTCGTGAAAATTCAATATTCATTGACATGCCCCACAACGGGCGACTTAAACGCACTCTACAGTGTGCTAGCAGCAGTGTCAGACCTGTAGCTCAGATCCTTTCAAACAGAACAAATATGGCCTAGGCCACCATAGCTCAATTCGTAGAGCAACCGACGCGAAATCGGGAGGTTGTGGGTTCGGATCCCACTGGTGTCCGGCTGGCCATTTTTGTTCTGTACCTAACATCTCTTCAACACGTACTACATGTACGTAACACGACCTAATACGTTGAAAGTCTGTTTCGATTAGGTGAATTAGCTTTTATTGAAGGGACTATGGATCACAAATCATACATTAACACCCCAAAGACACATATTCCATCAAGTTTAGGCTACATAAAATGAGAATCTCAGCAAAGCATTAGTTTACACAAGATAACGACCCCAAACACATAGTCCTGAACACGGAGCTACGGCTTTTATATAATACACCGCGTTGAATAGAAACTCCACCATAATCTCCCGACATCAACCCCATCGAGAATTTGTGGCACTATTTGGGACAAAACGTGAGAAAACATGCAAACAAAGCTGACCTGAAAGAAGCCTTACTCGCCGAATGGAATAACATACCAAAGGAAACTACGGAAACCTTGGTACGATGGATGCCAAATAGGTTAGCTGAGATTATAAAGAGGAAAGGAGCACCTACCAAGTACTGACACGTTCACGAACGATCAAGAAACTGCGTTAGGTTAATTAAGATCAATACTTTTTTGGTGGCAAGTGAAAATGATTGTTTTAAGTTATGTTTTTTTAGTTATATGGTCATGGAAGAATTACTTATGTTTTCCTTGCAATGTAAATGTTACATAAGATGATAAATAATCAAGGATTCTAGTATATGTCAATTTTTATCGTACATTCCCTTCGATTCCTCGCCCTCACATGTAGCCTATCTCGACAGACCAATATTTTTGAATCACTGTATGTGTCAAATGCACATACATTGCGTACTGTTCGCTGGCGCCATCTCTTAGTGAAAACGGAAAAGACCTGGTATTACTCCACAAATATAAATATATTTGTGATTCAAGTTCTTTACTCATATCATTTATACTGTGCATATGGAGACAATTTTACATGTTGCTTTACGTCGCACCGACTATACGTATAAGGAGATGTATGATTTCTTCGAATTAATGATAACGCGACAAAACATATTTTGAAGCGATTTTGAGATATGTTAACGTATCATATTTTTCTGGTTATGAAAATAGTGATTTGATTTCTGATAATTACAGCGTATTAAAGCGCTAAGGCAAGTTTATAGCGAAATTTACTTATTTTGAAATAAGTGCGCAACTGCAGCAAAATCATTGAAGATAACGAGGTTGAAATTGAGGTGTGGAGAGAAATCGGAGAAAGATTTATCAATTCGATAGAAATTCCTGTTAGTTTTAATGTTCTTAAGAAGCCCCTCAACCCCAGCAACCTGGGCCCAGGCTCTGCCTGCCACAAGTCAGGATAAAGGGCGAGTGATAGAGGAGTAACAACTCTTTTAAAAACCTTGACCCGGCTGGTAGTCACACGTAAGAGTTCCTTGCCAGGGTTTGGGTGAAGACCTCAACGGCAGTGAAGGCGGACAAGAGGGACTTCGGAACGGTGGAACTGGCGGAAGAGGCAACCCTCCTATTCCGGGTAAAGAGAAAAGGAACTGCTGCCTTGCAGTAGAAGTGGGAACTTAAAGGCTAAGGGAGAAACCCCGACGGAAAATCAGCCTGGTGCCTTAGGCTTAACATGGCAGCCCCATCAAGGCACTCGGAAGCAGTGGGTTAATCACTCGCTCTTCTTAAATAATCCGATTATAGAAACTGAAGCGAAATTAAAAGAAACCCCTTACTAGCATGGCCCAATAGAGCCAAAGGGCAGTTTATTGTGAAATAATCTTGATAAGGACTATAAAGGAATTGACTATCAATAGTGTTTCTAATTATCTCTCTTTCCCATAAGTAATTCACAAATTAAACAAATGAAAACTTTCAGGACTGATTTTTAGAAAATGATAAAGTGAAATATGTCCGCCTCTGTGGTGTAGTGGTTAGTGTGATTAGCTGCCACCTCCGGAGGCCCGGGTTCGTTTCCCGGCTCTGATAGGAAATTTGAAAAGTGGTAAGAGGGCTGGAACGGGGTCCACTCAGCCTCGGGAGGTCAACTGAGTAGAGGTGGGTTCGATTCCCACCTCAGCCATCCTGGAAGTGGTTTTCCGTGGTTTCCCTCTTCTCCTCTAGGCAAATGTCGTGATGGTACCTAACTTAAAGCCACGGCCGCTTCCTTCTCTCTTCCTTGTCTATTCCTTCCAATCTTCCCATCCCCTGCAAGGCCCCTGTTCAGCATAGCAGGCGAGGCCTCCTGGGAGAGGTACTGGTCATCCTCCCCAGTTGTATCCCCTGACCCAGAGTCTGAAGCTCCAGAACACTGCCCTTGAGGCTGTAGAGGTGGGATCCCTCGCTGAGTCCGAGGGCAAAACCGACCCTGGAGGGTAAACAGATTAAGAAGTAAAGTGAAATGCAAGGTATTTAATTTTTTATTACAAGTTCTTTACGTCACACCGACACAGATAGGTTTATAGAGAAGATGGGACAGGAAAGGGATAGGAGTGGGAAGGAAGTGGCCGTGGCGTTAATTAAGGTACAGCCCCAGTATTTTCCTGGTGTGAAAATGGAAAACCG